>NW_020654878.1:7453695-7472923 GCF_003589595.1 Hyposmocoma kahamanoa
GGGGGGGGAAATCTTTATGGATACCCCTGAGCCCAGGGAGACTCAGGAGTTATGTGGGGACTCTCCCTCCACACTGGAAGGCCCACCCCACTAAAACCCCCCCGGGTTTCCCTCTCGCCGGTTTAGTCGGCGCCGTGGGATCAGTGAACATTCACCACGACGCCGCTCGGCCGCCCTAGCTTGCGCCAGGGCTCCCGCGCCAACGGAGGGACGAGTCGGAAAGCAGCGAACTGCCTTCGCCTTCTCCCCGTACGTCTGCGCCGGAACGGGTGCGCGTCCGCCGCGTCCTCGTGCACCCGCTCCGCGGCCTCCTTTTGCGACATAACCTCTGTGCAAAAAGAGGCCATCGCCTCCCAGGACTCCTCGCTATCGAGCATGGCGGCAACCACGCTCGGCAACGAGAGGTCCTGCCCTATAGTCCCCGTCAGAATGCGGCGCTGCTCATCCCACCGGCTACACACCTCTAGGGTGTGCTGCGCGGTGTCATACGCAGCGCCGCACTCGTGGCACGACGGGGACGGTTCCCTCCTCGCCACCTTGTGCAGGTAGTGACCGAAGCAGCCGTGCCCGGTCAGCACCTGCACAAGATGGTACGACAGTGGCCCGTGGGACCGGTTTACCCACTCTACGAGGACAGGGCGAATCGCCTCTATGGTACGAGCACCATAGGGGGGATCCGCCAAGCCCTCTTTCCACCGGTCCCGCATGCGCCGCGCCGCGAGGCGGCGCTCCCGCTCCACCTCTTGGGGAGCGGGTCGCTCGCCTCGGTCCCTCGTTCCCCGCCGGTAGGTGCGCCGTGGGACCTCGGCTTCGAGGTCCCACGGCGGAGTACCGGCGAGGACGCATGCGGCAGCGCAGGCCACCGTCATGTACGCCCTGCACATTCGCAGGGCGACCACTCTCTGGGGCCTCCTCAGCAGCGACTTTCGTCGCCGCTGATAAGGCCCCACTCCAAATGGGAGCCCCGTATAAGGCCATACTCCGGGTCACCCCGGCGTATAGCCTTCTGCATGGGGCTCCCGGCCTCCCGAGGTTGGGCAGGAGCCTGCCCAACGCCGATGCGGCGCCCACTACTCGGGGAGCAAGTTGCCGAAAATGCTCCCCGAAGTTCCATCGCCGGTCTAGGACAAGTCCCAGATATTTCATCTGGGACTTGACCGGGACCGATACTCCCGCGATGGAGATGTGGGCGCCTGCCGGCACCGCCCAACCTCTACCCCTCCCGCCGAAGACGGCCACATCCGTCTTCGGCACGGCGACCTCGAGTCCCAGCAGTTGTATTCGGCGGACCACCATGTCCGCCGCTACTGAGGCTCTTCGGGCCGCCTCCTGGAAGGTGGTCCCCCGGACGGCCACCAGCGTGTCATCGGCGTACGCGATGACCGCCGTCCGGGGGAGCAGCGCGCCCCTCAGCACCCAATCGTACCCCAGGTTCCACAGTAGTGGTCCTAATACGGACCCCTGGGGTACTCCGCACCTCATTGGGCGCTCGGCGCGCCTCCCTTCCCTCGTCTGGTAGAGCACCACCCTGTCCTCCAGGTAGTGCTCCACCAGACGGCTGAGGTACCTGGGGATATTATGGTACCTCAGCGCCTCCCTGATAACTGGCGGTGCGGAGGTCCCCAATCTCCGCGGTCCACCAGTACACACTCTTTTTGCCCGGGGTCCCTCTGACCCTGGGCATGGCCTGCTCGCAGACGGCGGTCAAGTCTTCCCTGAACTTGACCGCCCTCTGCTCCACGTCGACGGTGGCCGGTGGAGGGGGGGGGGGGGGGCCCCCCCCCCGGCCCCTGGCCGCCTCCCCTGGGGGCCCAAGGCCCGGGGGGGGGGGGTGCCCATTTGGGAAAGCCCCCCCCGGGGGCCGTGTTGGAGGCCGTCGTGGGCGGCGTATGGGAGACCCTCATCCGTATATATTTATGATCGGAGAGGGTCTCCTCGTCCTCCAGGACCTGCCAGCCTGATACTCGCGCGGCTAATGAGGGGGTCGCAAACGTGACGTCCACGATTGACCCCCCATTTCGCCGAACGCACGTGTTGGCATGGCCCCGGTTGAGGATGGCTAGCCCTAGGACTGCCGCCCAATTTTCCAACTCTGGCCCCCTGGTATTGGTGACCGGAGAACCCCACGCCGCACTCATGGCGTTGAAGTCCCCCAACACCAACACCGGCGTCGGAGCTGCCCTCCTCACCGCCCTCTCTAGGGTCTCCAGGAACGCCTGGAATTGGGCCAGGGTGCGGTTTGGAGAGAAGTACACCCCAATTAGGATGACTTCTCCCCACCTCGCTACGAACCCTGACCCGCGTTCCTTCACCACTAGAGGGGGGGAGTGTCCGGCAGTCGACGCCACTATGGCCACCGTCTCCTCCCGATCCCCCGCCCAATTCCCTCGCGGGGGAACAAAGTATGGCTCCGCCACAGCAGCCACCGCAACCCCCCACTCCGCCATGGCCTGGACCAATAGGTCCTGTGCCCTGGCGCAGTGGTTGAGGTTACCCTGCAGTATAATATGGTGGCGTGCTGGCATTACTGCTCCATACTTTGTCCCTCAATAGGGGGGGGCCTGTGGTCCCCGCCGACTTGCCCTTGGTGGGGGAGGGAGCGCAAGATCGCCCCCCCATCACGTGGTCCGCTGGACGGCGAGCCGCGGTGCAGACCGAGCACCGCGGGGTCGCCGTGCACCCGGAGGCCGAGTGTCCCACCTGGCCACACCTGAAGCAGAGCCCGCTCCTGTCCACACTGGACGGGCAGAGGGCTCTGGTGTGACCAATCCCCATGCACCTGAAGCAGCGCATGGGGAGGGGCTCCATCACATGGACCCCGGCGGAGGACCACCCCACCAATATGCGGCCGGCAGCCGCCACCCGTTGGGCTGCCGTCACCGGGCAGCGGACGAGGGCTGACCCCCTCCCGTTGGGGGCCAGTCTGACGGCTCCCACGCTCACGGCGGACTGGGGGCATTGGCCCTTCGCGGCCACCACCGCCCGGATCTTCTCCGGGGTCACTGACTCGTCAAAACCGGTGACCCTTAGATCGGCGGTTTTGGTAGGCCGCGTTACTGTCGCCAGCCCCCCGATCGCCTCCTCCAGCTTGGCCGCCAGGGTGTCGGCCTTCTCGGCGCTGGTCGCCCCGGGCACCTCGACTATGCGGGCACCCGTCTGGGTATTCCGCACCCGCACGTGCGGGATGCCGAGGCTGCCCAAGTCGACCGCAGCGGTCGCCGCCTCAAGGACCACCTTGTAAGTGGCCCCCTTTTCCGCCACCGCTTCGGGCCTCAGCGTGATCACCACCGCCGATGATCTTGGGGTGGCGAGAGCCCTGGGTCTGGGAGCCGTCTTAGGGGCCGCCTTGGCGGGGGCCCGTGCCGCTTGGGGGGCGGCAGCTGCCGTTTTGGCCTTTCTGGCCTTGCGGCCGACTACCTGTGACCAGGGCGTTTCCGCCTGGTCAGTCGGCGTGGAGGCCGTCGCGTCAGGGGCGGTAGGGACGGCAAGAATGGCGGGGGGGCGCCGCAGGAGGGGCAGCAGTAACCTTCCGCGGGGGAGCCTTCCTCTTGGCCTTCTTGCTGGGCCGCTGGCCGGCAGGCGCGTTTCGAGCCAGTGAGGGGCCCGGCGTCGACTCGGAGGCCGCGGCGGAGGGGAGCAACCTCGGGGCGACTGCGGTGACGGCAGGCGTCGCCTCGGGGGTGCCCCTGTTCTGCCGCCCAGGGGGGGGCGCAGGTACTCCGCAGGGAGGCGTCTTTCGATGTCCCCTAGGCGGGCGTCGATCATATTCCTCATCGAGGAGAAGATGTCCCGCCTGAGATCGTCGATGGCCTCCCTCACTCCCGCGTGCATCTCCGCGGAGCTGCACGGCGGTGGGGCCACCTGTGCCTTGGCCTTGGCCATAGCAGCGGAGTAGGCCCCCCTCAGGGCCTTCATCTCCGTTTCCAGAGCAGCGAGCTGCCCCCCTCATCCGGCGGTTGTCTTCCGACATCCGCCGCGCCGCCTCTGTCGCCGTCTCTCCACGGTGAAGGAAATTGACGGCTCCTTCCACCTTCCTGACGGCCTCTTTTATGGCTTTGACCACCGTCCCCTTGAGGTTAGAGGACTTGGCGGTCTCCGCCAATATTGCTGCGAGGTCGTCTCGTGCCTCCTGGGCCAGGGTCTCTCGCATGAGGCCCGCCATGCCATCGGGTTCAGCCTATCCGGCCTGACCCCGGCCCAGGGCCTCCTTGAAGAAGGCCGCGTCCGCATCCTTCTGGAGGGCGTTCCACTCTGACGAGCTAGAGCGCCCCCTCCCTGCCGTTGCCGCACCGGGGAAGGACTTCCCGGGGCCTCTAGGTCTGCCCCTACGGGCCGTGCTAATCTTTGGAGCCCTTTCGGGCTCCATAGATTCGTTCGACGGGGGGGCGGCGCGCTTGGGAGCCCTTGAGGATCCCTTCTCTCCGGCTGACCTGGAGCGCGAAACCACGCGTGAGTTCCCCTCAGAGAGGGTGGCCTCTCCGTCCGAAAGGGCCGAGAGCATCGTCTCACCCTCCGACTCATTGTCGGAGAGAATGCTCACCACCACATTGGAGGCACTCATGCGATCCGTATTTACCGTGTCGTGTGCAAAATCGTTGTCCGTTATTGGTGTGCGTTTGTCGTGTTCACGAGGGTCGACTTCCGGCCGACCCACGAGGCAGTTTTTGCCCCCCCCAGAGTACGAGGGGCTGCTATCCGGCGAAGCGGATGGGTGGGATTCCCCCTTTCGGGGACGCGCCTGGGGACCATTTTTAAAACGTGCCTGTTCCATATTTATGCTTGCTTTGAAAGAGGGTGAGCTCCCCACTGGTGCGCCCTGATGACTGGACACCCACCAGCCATTCATCCCATCGCCGGGCGCTAGAACTTGGGATTGGGGTGATTTTTTATAGAGGTTTTCTTCCTCGCAGCCCTCCTCTCAGTGAGGAGGACCCCCGGTCACACTCCATGTGGGATTACGGGTTGGCCGGAGCCGGTTCTGAGACCGAGCACCGCCCACCGTCTCGGTTACGAGTTCGATAGCGCCGGACGGAACCAACGCTATCTTCCTCCCCTCCCGGTGCTGGTTTTGGTCCGCGCCGGCCGAAGCCGGTAGCTCCCATATCTGGGAGCCGTTCCCCTATCCGCCACCTGGGGACGCGTCCGATGGCAGACCAGCAACTGCACACGGATTCGCGATGTGGCCTGCGCTTAAATGGGTTGATGATGATGAATTATTATTATTATTTTTTATAATATCAAGAGACGGGACTAGCAAGTCGTGCGTCTGATGGTAAGCTACACGCCTGTCCATAACAGTTGCAGTGCCACTCAGAGCTTTAGATCGCAAAGATCTGAGGAGCACTGCCGCTCCGCCCGTCACCCTGAGACATAAGTTGACAAGTCCCAAGTGCCAGTAATTTCACCAGCACCCTTACACTTCAAAACCGGAACACAGTAATACTGACATTAATGCTTGGTGGCAGAAATAGGTGATGTGGCAGTACTACCATGGACTCTTTCACAAGGAGCTCTATTAAATTAATAGTATGTCTTATTAATGCAACTTTGTGCTATATCTACTTATATGGTATAATTAGCTGTGCGGCGGAGTAAAGAGCCTCAGCTCTTAGCCTAAAGACGTCAGCCGTTTTGTGGTTCTCGACCTCCTTGCCTTGGGTACTTTAGACACTTTTAAATAGGTTAAGTGTTAGGTTGAAATTAGAAACGTGAACGTGTTCAGTTTCCATTTGCTGGTGCAAATGTTATGTGTGAAACGTAAAAGGTATACGTAAAGTGACTAATATTTCTTTCTCTCAGAGCGGGACGCCTCTAGATTTCTTATTGTTTTAAAAGTAAAACAGATAGAGAAACGTTAATGATTAAAAAAAATTAAAACGGAACTAAAATTATTTTATGATCACAAATTTAAAAAAAAAACTACCTTGTGTAGTCTGATGGGCTGGCTTTACATATTTTTCGTTTTCGCGCCATTTTTTTATATATTTATTGTCACGTTGGTCCTGTTTTTTCAAAGTGGAACATTGTTAAGTATTTTGGGGACAGCGGGACACGAAGCTTAAAAGTGGAACCATTCATCCCTGTCCCGCTCAAAGGGGAACGTAAAATATATTGTATACGTGAAAATTAGAATGACTACATTTGTAGTTTTACTGTTTGTTCATGACAATCGTAAAGCAACCACAGGACACGAAATTTCGTGATAATATTGAAGCTATTATGCGGTAAGAGCGGCCTCCGTGATATGTAAAAATAGTGGCAGCGGTAACAGTCTCCTCAATGTCATTGAGTTCAGAGTCCAGGGTTTTTATCATGAGCACTAGACCGGAATACTTATTTATATATAAAAAAGATAATAATTTGTGAAACTAACCCCATTTTTAGTGTGCTGATACTAACCTTTATGGATGAACGTCCAAAATTAAAAAAAAACATTTAATTTGAATTTGTCTATACCGTAGCATGCATATATATATGCTTATAAATCCTTGTCAATCCTTTTGCAAAAGTCACTACGGCAAAAACGGATTTTTTTAATTTTTATTATTTATAATATCAAGTGACGAGACGGACAAGTCGTGCACCTGATGGCAAGCTGCAAACCTGTCTATAACAGCCACTCAGAGCTCTAAATCGTAAAGTTCTCAGGGGCACTGCGCCCGTCACCGTGAGATGTAAGTTGACGTGTCCCATGCGCCTGTAATTTCACCAGCACTGTTCAAAACCGGAAGACAGTAATGCTGGAATTACTGCTTGGCGGCAGAAATAAGTAAGGTGGCGTATTGCCACCTATATTCACTGGACGAACTCATTCACAATTAGCTAGCTCTACAACTACAAAATAACTGTCTATTTTAAAAATAAGTACTAATAAAAAATACAAGGAATAATTTAAATATGTAACGTATATTTACTTATCATGCAACGAAAAAAGTACAAGCATAACAAACAAAGAGTAGACAGCCGTTTTGTAAACCTTCACAAATACAATGCCCTGAATAAACTGTCTCATAAATTCAGTTTTGTATGTGAGTACAACTGTACTTAGGACCATAACACAAGGATCTTCGACAACTTAAAAATTTGGAAAAACTAACCAATATTACGGATCAGTAAATATTCATAACAAAGCCATTAAAGAAAACTTTTTTACGAATATCCTCTTCATATTTGTTGTTTCTACGGTCAGGGACAAATAATAAGATAACCCCATTGTTAATTATTTGTTTGCATGACAATGGGACCTCATAAAAACATTATCTTCATTTTGGTGATAAAAGTTATTTACTTTATAGTAAAAGTTTTTATTATTTGTCCCATGAGCCAAGGAATATCCTGTATATTCAGTGGTCTTTGGACATTGTGATCTGAAATTTTTCTGGGCTCTTTGACATATTCATTAAGTCTTACTCTATAGCGCTTTTAATCTTAAATTCAATGCCAATAAAATGGACGAATTCTGACAGGGCATTAACTTATGCATTAGACTAATCGAGGTCAGAAGTCATCCTATAGTGGTCATAATAATATGTTACTAAAGGGGCGATGGCGTGATGACATGTCCCCGGGTGGGCGCTGCAATGAAATATGCAGGAGGGTTTCGTCGCTACATAGAATCTGAACAGATGGCGTTCAGAGACCCGCGAGTGCCCACTGAAATAACATTAGCCGGTGTTATATTTTTTGCCCACCTGGTTGATTTGTCGTTGCTTTAAAGTCTACAACTTAAATCTTGAATCTTAAAAATCTTGGACTTTTTCAAGGCGAGAGTGAAGAATATGCTTTATTTAGGTGTGCATACTCCATCGTCGACTTCATCGTCACTTGCCATCAGGTGAGATGAAAATGAAATGTGCACTTATTTTTGAAAAAAAAAACAAAAGAATCCAAAACTCAGGCCACACCCCGGACACTCCATACAACAGTCGAAAATTATTTACCTACTACTACTACTACACACAGCAAGGTGCTATCTGCATATTCGCAAATGTGTGCGTGAAGTGGCAGGGTTACCCATCACTTTCTCGCACTATTACGTTACGTAGTCAGAGCGGTACCATAGCGAAAATTCTAACGCGAATCTGTTATCTATGATTCCATTAATAGAAGCCTAATAATTAAACATGTCTATTAGATATTTATATCGATATATTATTATATTTTTCATTAATTCACTAACTAGAGTAATACTGAAGATTTATTTCAAAAATATATTAAAATCATTAAAAATGTTATATTTCAGACATGTACTTTTAAGTAAGGTAACCAAGGTATTTGAACAAGTTTAGTTAATAATTAGATATTATTCACTACCTACGTAATATTTATCGGCAATACGATTAGAAAATTCGCGAACCCTTGTCTACTAGCTCACGAAGTCACGGCGTCTCATTATGTTGATATAATTAATCTGTATTGTGTATACATACATATATTACTCTGCAGTAACTAAATGAAGAATACAATAACTGAATGAGTCTCAGACATAAGTTTTTTTACTTACTTCGTTTCATCTTTCGGAAAATGATGATAAACAGCCGTCATTCATTCATTTTATTTAAGAGCCATGCTCTTGTCGGTGAAGCCTCCTCCACTCCTCACGGTCCATAGCCAACTCCTTGACCTCCCTGTAACTGCTCACATTAACCTTTCTTTTTATTTGGTCACAGAATGCCATTCAAGTCTTCCTCTCTGTCTCCTTCCTTCCATCTTTCCCTCAACAACAACCGTCAATAGTTCGTCGTTGCGCAACAAATGTCCAAACATTTTTCCCCTCCTATTCTCTATCGTCTCTGTCAGGCCTCTCCGTTCCCCAATCCTCTCCAGAACGTCCTCATTAGTCACTCTCTCGGTCCAGCTTATCCTCTCCATACGTCTCCAGCACCACATTTCAAATGCCTCCAATCGCTCTCTGTCTCTCTTTGTGATGGTCCAGGTCTCACATCCATAGAGTGCAGTGCTCCAGACATAGGCTTTCACAAATCTTTTTTTCAGATCCAACGGTATTCCTGATGTGAGAATGTTTAAACAGCCGTACACAGCACAATTCACGACCATTATAAATAGTAACGTAAAATGATGTTTTATATTAACGTACAAGTTTCGCAATGAATAAATGAAAACTATATTCAAATATCAAAGCCGTCTTCGCCCGAAAATCAGAACACATTCGTCGTTTTAATAGACCAAATTTTTGATATATTTTTGAACCGTGTTATACCGTGAACCCGGCTTTACACCTAAGCACTGTGGTGCGGACGTGTTAGGATTATGCAAGCCATCTTATTATTCAAAAAGCCTACAAACTATGAATCCGATTGAATACATTTGCTTTATGTGTGAAAATTCTTGTGTTTCAAGTTTTACGAATAACTTTTGACTACACATGAAACATTGAGAGTATCTTAATTATTTAAGGTAAAATTTGAAATTTTGCAGTTATTTGACATATTTAATGATTTGTCGTGTTAATTGGCTATATTACATACCAGGGGGCCTACCACTACCTCTGAAAACAATATTACTTTAACCTTACATTGACTTTTCGTACCATAACGCGCTTAAAGTAAGCTTATTTGTAATGTTAAAACTATGATGTTTTATTGGCAGTATTGTGACTATGCATTCACTCAGGTCGTACCATGACGCGACTTTGACATTAAAGTAATATTGCTCTTATGTCAAATTTAGCAATCCTAAAATAGTTACACGGATGCATTGCAAACAATATTATTTTCAGTTTTATTGTCTTAATATTGATTTGTAATGATTAAAAGTTAAGTTGAACTTATTTATTTACATATATCTCTTCAATATTTTGTTCATTTTTTATTTAAAAGCACATAGGAAATAATTTCTCGTTAAATAAAAATACGCGATGTTTATTTCGTAAAATTATGACATCGCCATCTATATGCTCCTTGGAGAAACTAACAGTTGACACTAGACTATAATTTCGAATTCACAACGTGACTATCAAGACTCAGCTTGTTTTATTTATTTTTCTTCATGAAAATGCGGAATAATATTTGAAACAACGTAATTATAATAGATTTCATTATTACATACTTTTCTTTTTTGACAGTTGAAATTCTCTGAATGTAAATAACATTAAGTACTTTCACATTATTCTACGATAACACGATTCGGAACATCAAAAAAGAAAGAGATGGCATTATACAGTTCTAGTATTTCTTTCCTATTTTTAGTAAGGAATATACAATATTGGAAAATCATTCGTTCTTTCAGTCATTTTAGCAATAATACATTTCTTGGTAGACAAGTTTGTCATGGTACGAATATGAGTAATATTATAACAAGCTTACTTAAAAGTAGCTAAAAGTAGGTTTAAGTTAGTAGAGCTTAAGCTTACATTGAAATAAGATTGTTTTTGGAAAGTAGGTAGGCCCCCTGTTCTGCCCTTCTTGCATAAAACAGCGCATTTGCATTTTGGTAACCTTTGAGATATTGGCAACTTTTTAGTAGCAATAGAGCCCCTTGTGAAAGAGTTCGTCCAGGGAAGTATTGCCACCTAACCTATTCCTGCCGACAAGCAGTCGTGTCAGCGTTACTGTGTTCCAGTTTTGAAGGGTAAGGGTGCTGGTGAAATTACAGGCACATGGGACTTGTCAATTTTTTATGGTTTAAAGTTCTGAGTAGTATTGCAATAGTTATGGACAGGCGTGTAGCTTACCATCCGGCGTACAATTTGTTCTTCCAGACACTTGACATTCTAAAAAGAAATACACCAATTTTGCTTAACAATAAAACTGAAACTAAATAAGATACAAAAACAAACCGCTTATATGTAGGTGGGTGTAGACCTCGTTTCGCTGATTGCAGATATTTTAATAACTCAATTTCGTTAAAAATGTCGATTATGTTATTTATTATAACGACGAAAGAGTTAACGCTTATTGGACCATTGTATCTACCTAGAATAATGTGTATGCTGTTATCTTACACGCATAGTTTGCTACATTAATAACCAATTATGAGTAGTTATACACGGCGACTTGTAGCAGCGATGCAAACGCGCGATTGCATTGATGCAATCGCCTATAAATCCCAAGTGTATCGATGCAGTCGCGCGCTTGTATCGCCGCTTAAAATGGCGTGTGTGTAAAGGTAGACGATTAGCGACTGCATCGCGTTTGCATCGCTGCTAAAAATCGCCGTGTGTTACCGCTCTATAATGCACTTATACGTATAAATTTCAATATTGTGTCAGGACAGGATATTTTGTTAAAAGTTAAACGCAAGTACGAGTTTTTTAATTTAATTTTCATACAATTATAAACATTTTGATAAAAAAAGCAACAGACATAAGAAACATTTTTGAAAGTAATTCGATACAAGTAAATTACTACAAAATTAACAAAAAAGTATTTTTATTCAATATCATGGTATTTTTATACTACCACAATATTTGTCTTTTTTTTAAATACTAAGAAATTGATACAAAGATCAAACAAACACAAACATCCAAATCGAAGGAACTTTTCTTTGTTCGATATCTGTATTAATAAAAATTTATAAAAATACTACAAACAATTAAATTACTATGTAATAACTTGTAACAACTGTAAGTTAAGTTTGTTAACAAAGGCAGTTTCATATAAAAACGTTGTAAGAAATGTTTATTACGAAAAAAAGACCTTGCTTTTTTAAAGCTACAATGTTAAGTAAATTACTCTAAAACATAAGTACAAATACTAACAAATTATTGTTTAATATCAGTTCTTCACCTAGATAGTTCGTATTCTAACATTGGCTCTCTTTTGCCGAGCGGCAATGCCTGCCTGCAAATGATACTTTCGATAAATGTACTCTTTGGTCATTGCTTGTGCTGTAAACATTCCCCTAGACCTTTGCAATAGTTCGCTCTTAGGACCCCAATTTGAATTCAATTTGACGGACTCGTTAAAACGCCCTCTTACAGCAGCTATAATCAACTTTGTGATTGTAACCAGCAGCAACATTCCCAAAAGGACCCCTAACGATCCTGTACCTATTTTGTCATTGATCGTTCCCTTTCTTATACTTCGGTATATATCCCGAAAAAAAGCAAATGTCAATACGAAACCAGACAGCGCCCAACATATTTTTATGTAAGTTTTCGGGGGAGTTCCAAGCATAAAATGTACGTCTTGCTGCAATCGGTCAAATCCGTACCAGTATACGAAAACGAAATACTCCAATAAAACAAAGAAAATGGACAGCCCATGGATGTAGGCATAAGCATGCATGACTACTGAGTAACCAAATTTGCCTAATAGTGGCATAGTACTGAGAAACGTAACCAGTACCCATGCCAAACAAATTAAGGAAGGATATTTGTTAGCTGCAGGGTATCTGTTAAAGACAAACTGTGTCAGGCTAAATGTAAGTACTAAGCTAGAAGAAAGTCCCAGAGCTGCTTGACAGCTGAATAAGACAACGTTGTAGAAAGATTTGTTGTCGTATTCATAAAGCATTGTAGGCACCATTTCAAATATAAAAGATATAGGCAGTCGTAAAATTGTTCTTGGAGGTACTCCATACTCTTTTGCGTATGGACAGGTCATCATGGAAAACGTAAGTACGGTTAGTATGTTGAAAGTAGCCGTGACCAGTACGATCACTACAGCATTGGTAAAACAAGGTAATCGAAACTGTGCATTAGAAGATAAGTTTATAAAGACACCGGTGCCTGCACCAATACTGAAAATTACTTGTGTTATTACCCGTACCGGTTTGTACTCTAGTAAAAATACATGAAATGAGAAATCAATGGATTCTTTAAATTTTGTCATGATTCCTTTTTGTCGTAGTGTACCGATCATCAGTATAGCATATCCAAAAATTGGATATATTATGATAGGATAAAGAAACCATTTCAAAGATTGCATTCTTTTAAAGCAACTTAGGAACAGAAATACACATGTAAATATTGAAGCTAGAGACAATCGCCAGGAAATTCCTAAGTAATTCCACGGTCCCAGTATGTTTGATCTAAAATATTGATATTCTGGCATAGTGGTGTACAGATCATGGCACATTCGTAGATTCATATGTCTTAATCGGAGACAATACTTATTGAGTGTGTAGTTACGCGTTAAAATGTCGCAGTTCGATTTTGACCACCAATCGCATGTATAATAAGGACCGGGATTTTCGAAGCTGATCAAAAAATAGTGAGTCACAAAAGTGGCGGCCATGTGGTTATATGTGTAGGTAAGTATTTGCCAAAATACAAGAAAATAACCTATGTGGGATAAACACTTGCGGATTTTCCACACATCGATGCAGTCTCGGGATGTGAATTGACCAATGATCAGCTCCAGGTACACAATTGGTATCCCAACAATTATGTATGCCGCGACGTATAAAATAGCATAACCTGTGGTGCCAAAACGTAGTGCATCGTGAGGTTGATTGACGGAAACAGGGAATCCAAATGTTCGTAGCAGCAGAACTAGTATGTAATTGTATCCAGGACCAAACAAACCATCATTCTCCTTATGCTGTATGACCATTGTTAGTAATATTTTGAATTGACAATATTGCTTTTATTTTCATAGCCTACTGGATAGATACGTTAAATTTAAGACATTAATCAATAAAGGAAAAAATAGAAATGGATTTTTTTTATAGTTTTTAATTATTAAATATAATTGGGCATTTGACCTCCACACCTGATGGAAAGTGACGATGAGGTCGACGATAAGGTATCCGCGCCTAAATAATGCCTATTCACTCTCGTCTTGAAAATACCCAAGTTATTTAATATGAAGTAGTAGGTTCCAGAGTTATTCACTGGTAGATGTGCGCACAGCAAAAACTATAAGTCCTAGAAACATGAAAACTCGAGGGTGTGTTACTTTTATTTGGTGTAGACGTACTAAGAACGGATATTTTGAAATTCAATCTCTAAGAGGGTGAAAATGGGTAAAAATGTTTGTATGAAAAATAGTATTCTTCGAATTTACAAAGCTGAAACTTTTGTAAAAGACTGAAATTATATATTTTTTCAAAACTACCTCTAAATAGTGGTAAAAAGGGGTATTAAAGTTTATATGAGAACTGTTTAACGCGTGGCGCACTTTGTGTCAAACTGGTTTGGATACTTAAAGTTTATAATAAATAGTTACGTGTTTCAGGATTTCTCAAAACAGTTCTTGAAAGGGGTAAATTAGGCTATCGGAGTATTATTAGAAAATCTATTGAAGATCGTATTCCTTACATTTGCAAATTTGAATATTAATTTTCGTATATTTTTTAGTAGTATACAATTGTAAATACAATTGCCAATTTTTTGTATCAAAGTATTTGAGAATATTATCATGAAGTATTACTCAATATTCGAGTTTAGTATTCTCAAATATCATTTAAAATTTCATGCTAGTATAATCGAATACTTGTAAATAATAAAATTGCCCATCAGATCTTTGCGATTTAAAGCTCTGAGTGGCACTGCAGCTGTTATGGACAGGCGTGTAGCTTACCATCAGGCGCATGACTTGTTCGTCCCGTCACTTAATGTTAAAAAAACACGATTTCAAGGGCCCTGCTTCAATGGTGGGCGTGGCCCCAAGTTAGGGCGGCACTCTTAATAATTTATATATTAGTCGCCGTAATAAGGGACCACTTAGCTACTTAATCATTATTACAAGTCCCTAATTAAGTGTTAGAGTCTCTTGAAATCGAGTAGTGTAACAAGCGTTTTACGTACCTTAGCAAATTGGAAAAAATTGGCAACAATACAGCACACGATCTTCAAAGAACGTCTTTGCAGTAGGGGTTCATAGATTTATTGTCACTTTAATGTTTAATTATTTACTTGAATTATTTAGAAGAGGTAAGTAAGAAATCTATGTTCCAGTTTTAAGGTTTTAAAGTTGTTTTTTGCGAAAAATATTTTCTTTACAGAAAATATTTCTTTGCTTCTGTTAACTTTGCATTTGAGGTTGAAAATACACATTTTGTTAAAACTAGAGGGCGCGAAACGTTCATGGTTGTCGTTTCAAGAGCCGTCCCTCGAAAATGGAAGCCGCTTGCACGGATTGTTCCTTTATTGCCGTCCAGATTTGAAATTTAAAAACATTTTTAGAAGTGAAAAGAAGCGCTGGGAGTTGTCTGAAAACGTGCAACAGTCGGTTTATTATTTCTACTACCTTTTTGAGCCCGTGGGAAATGAATTTAACTCCGCAGCATCTATTCGGATTTTTAAGTGACTTCTAATACAATTCTATTTATTAAGTAATGCAAATTGTTTTGTATTCTATTCGAACACAAAGTAAACTTAAATTTCTACTATCAAATGGTTAGTCCGATTAGGTTTATGAGAAAAATAATAAAATTTCCTTACAATTTAGACATAATAATCTCAGTACAGAGAACTAAAAAAAACCGACTTCAAAAGTACGTGGAATTACATCTATTTGCCAAATTTTATTGAAATCGGTTACCGGAAAGTGCTCCTGTTAACGCCTGACGTTAAAGTGTTGGCAAAAGTGTGCATCAAAAATCGTACTATGAACAATTATCTTTTTTTTTTGACAACCTTCACTTCTCCACTAATTTTCTTAACGCAAGCATTGTTCAAATTTTAAAATTACAAAAACGCTGTATGAAGTGCCAATACAAGCTTAAACGAAGTTCGGGAGTTTCATTTGTGTACACCTGTGCATGAACATCTGGCGACCGTGACAGGACGTAAAGAAATACGTCAGAAAGATACAATAATCGGACGGTCAAGTTTGCTGGTGCGCGCCGCCATTGACGGACAAGATTTCGCCACGTCCAGCTGCCGTTCCCAATTGCATTATCATCATCCAATTAGTCGGAAGAACACTTGAAGGTCTAGCCATTGCAGCCAACGCCGGTATAACGATCAGCAGTCAGCGTCGAACCGCAGCCAGCCATTGCAGCTAAGTGCCTTTCCTATTTTCCCATCCAAATCATACCTAAATTCCTGAATTAGTGCTATGTACAATTAGTCGATACTTGTGCCATTTACAGCGTTTTTTTTTTCATACAGTGTAACTAAAGATTAATAGAAAGGCAATTAAGTAAAATAAGTTCCTAAATTTCGTAACAAAATTATTTTTTTACCCACAAGCGGAAAATAAAACTTAGAGATTTTGTTTTTGCTAAAGTTTAATTTCGTGAAATTATTCGTACAAACAAATAGTTATTTAAATAGTCGTAATTATTGTCTAAACTCCATTTATTTTGTGGGTAGATATATTTCTTTGTATATTTACCGAATTTGCCGAACATTCCAGGCTTACGTTGCGTAATCGCGCGTTACTTGCATACTTCATTCAAGAAGACCGGCCGGCTCCAGCAGAGACCTGCGAATTGAGCGCCTAGGCCCAGGTCCCGGTTCACAGGTGACGCCAGGTCGAGGAGCGTAAGACTATTTACATTTTTTTTCATTTAATAGTTTTGCATTTAGTTTCATTGCTATTGTAATTTATATAGGGTGCAAATATTTTAAACTACAAAATACAACTACTTACATTGATTTTTTTGCAACAATGGGTGGTGAAACTAGTGCAAAGGATTCGCAAAACTTACTAGAACTTTGTACAAAACGTAGTTCCATTAAAGGCCAAGTCACCCAGTTTAAGAATTATATTCAAAATATTGCTTCTAAGGAAAAGCTGACGCCGATTGAGTTAGCTGAATTATCACTTAGACTTGGTAAATTTGAGTTACTTTCAATACGGTTTGACGAGTTGCAAGGTCAGATAGAGGTATTGAATCCTGCAAATTTGAACAGTGAAGTGGACGAGCGGGATGAGATTGATCAGTTATTTATCACAAATATTGCTATTGCCCAGAGTTTAATACAAACACATAACGAAATTCCTCGTCAAGATGGTAGCCCCAACTCAGGTCGCTCGTCTTCATCTCAATGCCATGGCGATCATGATACTGCAGGATTCAAATTGCCCCAAATACAGATTGCTAAATTTGACGGATCATTTTTTCGGTGGCTTGAATTTCGTGATACATTTTTATCTATAGTGCATAATAATGAGCGTATCGCCCCCATTCATAAATTTCACTACCTAATTTCTTACTTAACGGGCGATGCTGCACGTATAATTTCCAACTTTGAAGTTTCAAGCGCTAACTATAATAATGCTTGGAAATTGTTATGTGAACGTTATGACAATAGGCGGCAGTTGATAAATCATCATCTAAACTCTTTATTCAGCATTGAACAAATCACTCGTGAAGTCGATAAATCATTAAAACTTCTAGTAGATAACGTCACAAAAAACCTACGAGCACTGTGCAGTTTAGGGCTGCCCACAGACAAGTGGGACGTGTTGATTATTCATATGATGACTTCCAAACTAGACAACCATACTCGCGTGAAGTGGGAAGAGTGGCGTGGTACTTTGGAAGAATATCCTTCTTTACAACAATTTTACAAATTTTTGATCGATCGTGCTGATGTCCTTGAATCTATACATAGGAACTCCAGTGTCTACAAGTTAACTCCGTCCACATGTAAAGCTACAGCCTCTAGTTCTAAGGCACAAACTAAATGTTTTGCAGCCACCAGCGACAAAAATACAAACCTTGCTACTCCCTCTCCAGTCAAAACGTGCATTGTCTGTCATGAAGGGCATCGCATATATGACTGTCCTACCTTCATAGCCAAGAGTGTGGAGGAGCGCATAGCTGAAGCACGTAGGTTGAAGCTATGCCTAAATTGTTTGCGCTTCGGTCATGGGTTGCAGAACTGCGTAAGAGGGCCATGTCGCGTATGTAAGGGAAGACACAATAGTCTCCTTCATAAACCAGATAAAGAATCCATTTCCAGTGCTGTAGAGACGATTCCTGACAGCATTGACGATACTACCGTCAACTTTTCGAAACAGACATCAAACCAAGTGCTACTTTCTACCGCTTTCATTGAGGTGGCCAATCCTCAGACAAATCAAACTGATAGGGTGCGCGCCTTATTAGATTGTGGTAGCCAATCCTCTTTTATAACGCAATCTCTCAAAGACAAGTTGTGTTTACCTACAAATTCTAATTGCCTCGTCAACGTCATAGGCATTGGCAATAATCACACTGGACAGGTCAAACAAACTTGTGTGGCTCAATTGAAGTCACTAGCAAGTGATTTCAATGTCACATCGGCTTTTCTAGTTCTACCCAAAATAACTGGTAACCTGCCGAGGCTACCTATCGATGCTTCCAAGTTAAAGATAGCAAATGATATTAAGCTTGCAGACCCCATGTTTCACCAACCAGCGCCGACCGATGTCCTCATAGGTGCCGATTTATTCTGGGACATACTTGGCCGCGAACAACGTTCTCTTGGTCCCAACAATCCAAGGCTAATGAGTTCCCAATTTGGTTGGATCATTTCAGGTCCAATGCATGCCAATAGTCAAACTGCATGTTCAACTATTCAATGCAACCACTCCATCATTTCAAACTCATTAAATGATCACGATGTCCAAATTCATCAGCAACTCACCAAGTTTTGGGAACTCGAGGAAGTTCCCCTAAAGTCCAAGCTTAGTGAGAGCGAGAAGGTGTGTGAATCCCATTTCTTGTCTCATACCTTTCGCTTAAATTCAGGTAGATTTTCGGTAGGACTTCCTCTCAAGGATTCAGTTGATTGCCGTGGGCAATCCTATAATTTAGCCAAGAAACGATTACTAAATCTAGAGAAACGATTCCGAAAACAGCCAGAAGTAAAATCACAATATATCGAATTTATGCGTGAGTACTCCGATCTAGATCATCTGTCGGAGGCTCCTATTGCTAAACCGCTAAATTCCTATTTTTTATGCCATCACGCCGTTTTCAAAGACCGCAGTGAATCTACGAAGACCCGAGTGGTATTCGACGGCTCCGCTCCAACCTCATCTGGGTATTCTATCAACGATATTCTCTTTGTAGGTCCCACCATACAGGATTCACTTTTCTCCATCCTCATAAGAGCTCGGCAATACAAATACCTCCTGACTGGTGATGTCGAAAAAATGTACCGCCAGATCCTAATCAATGAGGAGGACCGAGATCTTCAACTTATACTGTGGAGAGAAGATGAGTCCTTTCCTATAAAAACGTATAGACTGAATACTATTACTTACGGAATGTCAAGTAGTAGCTATTTAAGTACACGTTGTCTATGGCAACTAGGTGAGGAGTGCTTGGATCCTGCGATTAAGGACATAATCCAACACGATTTCTATATCGATGATTTAAT
>NW_020654878.1:7473023-7528150 GCF_003589595.1 Hyposmocoma kahamanoa
ACTATTAGTTCAAACGACAATTTAATCGTAAGTGAATCCTCATCTACATTAGGAATGGGTTGGAACCCATCTACTGATCATTTGCACTTTCCATTTAACGTTCCAGCCCCATCTAATGACGAAATTCTGACTAAGAGATCGATTCTCTCATCTCTATTTAAAATATTTGATCCTTTAGGTTTGCTGAGTCCCTGCGTGATCAATGCAAAAATAATTTTGCAGCGTTTGTGGTCGCAAAACCTGGCTTGGGATGATCCAATCCCCAATGTTATTCAAAGAGATTGGAATACATTCGCAAACACCATACCTTCGCTTTTAAATCTAAACATTCCCAGACGCGTCCTGTGCGATGAACCTGTATCCATAGAACTCCATTCTTTCAGTGATGCGTCACAAAATGCATATGGTGCTTGTGTCTATTTGCGTTCCGAAGATTCTGAAGGCAACGTAACCATAAATCTTCTCTGTTCCAAATCTAAAGTTGCCCCAATAAAGGCCACCACTATTCCCCGGCTAGAGCTGTGCGCCGCTCTTCTGGCAGCCAAGCTAGGTAAGGCAGTTAGCGAATCAATTAGATTTAATATACAACCCCGGCAAGTACACTGGTGCGATTCAACGATCGTGCTGAGTTGGCTCCGTTGTAGTTTTCAAAATCTAAAAACGTTTGTTGCAAATCGCATATCAGAAATATGTGAACTCACAAATTCTGCTTCTTGGCGTTACGTGCCAACCACAGCTAACCCTGCTGATCTGATATCCAGAGGTGTTAGTCCAGATCAACTAGGTTGTACAACTCTGTGGTGGTCAGGCCCATCATACCTCACTGAACCCGAAGGTGATTGGCCTATCTTAAATTTTCATAAAATCAATTCACCTGAATTACCAGAAACTAAAACGAATTATGTATCCAACTGTACTATTTCTAACCTAACTTCTAATAAAGACTCTGTAATATACTTTAAAAACTACTCCAGTATAACTAAATTAAAACGCATATTTGCTTATATGTTGCGTTTCCTACACAATACCAGGAATACACAGAAACAAATTACGGGCTCTCCATCAGCTGAAGAGCTAAATTCAGCTTTCATTCATTTGTGTCGTTTATCTCAACGCGAATCGTTTTTACTTGAATATGACTTACTTGCATGTAAAAAATCACTAAGTCCTAAATCTCCCATTTTATCATTGTCTCCGTTCTTTGGTGATGATCGAGTTATACGAGTGGGAGGTCGATTAGATACATCCGATTTTAACTTTGACAAAAAACATCCAGTACTTTTACATTCTACACATCATTTCACCAAAATTTTGTTTGAATATGAACATAAACAAAATTTACACGCTGGCCCACAGCTACTATTAGCTATAATTCGCGAATTTGTATGGCCTATAAATGGTAGGCATTTAGCTCGACGTACAGTCCGTAACTGCTTTAAATGTAGAAGACTACAGGGTAAAACTATGAAGCCCATGCTATCAAATCTACCGTCCCAACGTCTCACGCCAAGCTTTCCATTTCAAACTGTTGGCCTCGATTTCGGGGGCCCTTTTTATATTGTAAACAAAAGGGGTCGCGGCTCAGTACTTGTAAAATGTTATCTTTGTTTGTTCGTTTGTTTACGATACAAATGTGTACATCTCGAAATTGTTAGTGATCTCTCAAAGGATGCCTTTGTCATGACGTTTCGCCGTTTTGTGTCACGAAGAGGCAAGCCGGCCGAGGTGTTCTGCGATAACGGACGCAATTTTGTTGCTGGCGCAAAAGAAATTAACCACTTTTTAAAGGCTAATGCAGCCTCTTTATCTGACGTTGCAAGTGAAGATGGAATAAAATTTTTATTTTCTCCACCTTACGCACCTCACTTTGGCGGAATCTTTGAAGCCGGTATAAAATCCGCTAAGTACCATATTAAACGCGTTATGGGTAACTCGCACTTAACTTTTGAAGAGTTAGGTACTCTTTTTGCACAAGTAGAGGCCGTAATGAACAGCCGTCCGCTTTGTCCCCTGTCATCCTCTCCTGATGATTTCCTCTGCCTAACTCCCGGGCACTTCCTCATTGGTCGAGCTCTCGTCGCGATACCCTCACCTGATGTGGAAGACTGCAACCCTAACAACCTGCAACGCTACGCAAGGCTACAACAAATACATCAACACTTTTGGCGACGTTGGCAGCGCGAGTATATTGCTGAGTTGCAACAACGCCACAAATGGAAAACCAATTCGTCCAACCCAAACGTAGGAGATTTGGTAATTCTACAAGAAGACGATGTCCCTCCTCTCTGCTGGAAGCTCGGTCGAATCTCAAGATTATTTTATGGACCCTCTGATCATATAGCACGAGTTGCTGATGTAACCACGCGAGGAGGATGCGTGCGCCGCCCCTTGGTTCGTCTGTGTCCCTTGCCTACTTCTGAAGAATTAGAAGTTTGAAAATTGAAGATTTTCAACGCGGGCAGTATGTTAACGCCTGACGTTAAAGTGTTGGCAAAAGTGTGCATCAAAAATCGTACTATGAACAATTATCTTTTTTTTTTGACAACCTTCACTTCTCCACTAATTTTCTTAACGCAAGCATTGTTCAAATTTTAAAATTACAAAAACGCTGTATAAAGTGCCAATACAAGCTTAAACGAAGTTCGGGAGTTTCATTTGTGTACACCTGTGCATGAACAGCTCCTTATAATAAAATTTAGGCGCTATTTATAAAAATGCATCTTCATGCGTGAACAGCCACCCTTACAGGTGGATGATTTTCTTCAAAATTAAATGGGACCACTGTGGAGGTACCCTCTCTCCAACAAAAAAGAATCATCAAAATCGGTTCACAAATGGCGGAGTTATCGCGTAACATACATACAAAAAAACATACAGTCGAATTGAGAACCACCTCCTTTTTTGAAGTCGGTTAACAAAGTATGAGAAATACTTATTTTATTTTATTATTCGGTGCAAACCGCCGCGCGCCATGTACAGAGACACACATTCGCATATTAATGAATGGTGCGTTGGGACGACTAGTATTTGCAACACAAGTGCATCGCGACGTTATAGAAATGAGAGCTTCCGTACACGGCGGGCGGTGCGCACACGTAGAAGCCTCGCTGCGACGTCCGTATGGAGTTATCATATTTGTCTTATACTATATGTGGTTTGGTTGAGTACTTATAAAACTTTTTGTATGAAACAGCATATTTTCTTTTCCTGATTCACAAGGGTTCCCACAGTAAAAGCTGTTCTTATAGATTATGATAAGTAACACAAAGGACAGATTCAAAGTAAAGGACGCTAATACTGTCCCACGCAGTTTGCTGTCCCAAGTTAATATACTTATGATCAATTATGAAAAAGTCAACAAGATGTTCTACCGTCTGTCGGTCTTAAAACATTTATAATAAACCACAAAATACGCAGTAAACTCTGTGCCTGTGCAACAAAATGGTAACTTTGTAATACTGTAGTAGGCGGCCAGCTTATTATGCATGCAGTGGAGTTCGGACGCCTGGTCATTGTGGACACGGACAATTGCTTTCACCGCTGTTGTCGGACTTGGACTAACGAAGCTTAGTTGCTACACTGGGGATGAAGCAAGATTGTAGTGTTGTTAGCTGTATAATATACAGGATGTAAACAAATGGTTCGATCACATTTCGACAGCTCCACCGAATGAACGTGTATAACGTGTAGATAATGATTATTCTGCGGGGCCATCCAGTTCAGCTGATGATAATTAAAATAAACAATTTTAGCAAAAAAGAATTTCAAACATGCGAAAATAAGTAAAGATTCCTCATACAAATTTCAGACTGACCGTACACATTTTGTATGGTAATGCAGCATTTAATAACAATAGTAGGAAATAAAACTATTTTTTCGTATGTAATTGCATATGTTTTTTCAGTTAGACTGATGTCATGATAAGCGGTAGTTTGTAACCTAAGGCGCTCTGTAGATGGAGCTTTTGTTGACGCAACTGGCAACTTTTTGCAAGTTTCCATTAACGGTTGCCGGTTGTAGCATCTAAAAGGCCTAGTTGCCGGTTGCCGCAATTTGAAATAAACTTTCGAAATCCACGGTCAAGAAGGATGCTGCGAGGGGCAGGGAGGGGAGGGAGTGGAGTTGCTTTACGAGTTGCGGTTACCGGTTGAGGAAACTGGCAACTGGAGATAACCGGTAGAAATGTGCAAGTTTCTATTTGCGGCAATCGAAAACTGTAGTCGATTGCCGAAATTCTCAACCGAAGTTGCTACGTCTGCGCGGTTTCTTGAAATTATATGAAAAACGTGATAAACAGCCAGTTGCCGAAACTCAATGATCAAAGTTGCTCCATCAGCGCAGCGCCTAAATGTTCGAAAAATTGTTTAATTTCCTATGTGTAACAATCGCGAAACGCGGTAATGTGAGCATTCGGTTATAAAGGTACTGGTGACATACTGGCACATGGGATTTTTCAACGTACGTCTCAGGGTAACGGGCGCTGTGCCAGTGCCCCTTAGATTTTTGCGATGTAAAGCTCTGAGGGTTACTGCAACTGTTATGAACAGGCGTGTCACTTACCACAAGGCGCACGATTTGTTTGTCCCATCACATGATATGTAAAAAAAATCTCGTAAACCAAGTAATCAGTCTGCAGTGTGTGTTTAACTTCGAATGCAGAGCACTATTCTGTTTCACAATCTGATTTGAGGACATTGTTGTACAGCTGAGCAGGTGTGTGGGTGAGAACGTTTAGCAAAAAAGCTGGTAGTGGAAGAGGAAATCTTCGTTTCGTAATTAAAGCCTATAGTCAGCTGACCGAACAACTTGTGTATGAGTATTTATTACAGTTTTAAGAACGAAGAGCCCACGGACAGTATCAGCCTCCCTTTACAAAACTGCGGTCAGGTGCCTATGTAGTTATAGCTGACACTTTTTGAGCACAATTTTACGTACAGAGCACTGAGCTCCTTCCATTAGTAACATATATACTAGCGTCTTTGCTGCGCCTCCTCAACCGTTAATGAATAACATTTAAAGACTGACAAACACTGACAAAGCAATTTTGTCGAAGCAACATCTATTTCTCTCTCTTGATTCTCCATATAATGGGTCTAATTAATTTTTTTTTCATCATACATGTAAGTAGTAGTGCATTACCTGCAGCTAAACACCTTTATTTTTTTCATGTGGTCGCGAAATTGTCATTTTTTACACTATTAATGAATATTATAAATATGATTTTTTTTCATGCAAACTTACTCATAGCCCCCCTCTAGGGAACCCTGTGTCGCTGGTGCCATGGACACACATATAGACAACCACAAATTACACCCAAACTCACGAGATAAATAAACATAGGCCATGTAATTATTTCTCCCGGCCCGGGAATCGAACCGGGGACCTCTGCGTGGCAGTCCAGTATGCTA
This sequence comes from Hyposmocoma kahamanoa, assembly GCF_003589595.1. Lineage (NCBI taxonomy): Eukaryota > Metazoa > Arthropoda > Insecta > Lepidoptera > Cosmopterigidae > Hyposmocoma > Hyposmocoma kahamanoa. The sequence continues at coordinate 7,478,432 of NW_020654878.1, forward strand.
ACCGTTCGGCCACGGTTGCAGTCAAAGTAATAGTTTAAACGTATGTGTTACGGATACTACGATCATGAGTTGTGCTATGGTTGGAATTTTTCTCATAGTTATACCATGGTTATACTTTGTGTAAGTTCAAGTACGTACAATACTTTAAGTTTTGATTTATTGTAATCACAATACACAACCATCGTCTCGCTTTCGTTTGCTCCCAAAAACGGTAAGATTGCTTTCAAAAATAGCCACTGGAATACAGCAATACTTCAAAATTCAGAGGTTTTATGTATATAAAACACTCAATATTGATTTGATGTGTTTGAAGGTGTACTTTAAGCAAATAGCTTTGATATTCTCACCGTCGTTGCTTGACACTTTGTGCCATTGAAATACCATGATGGTTATGACTCAAGTTATTTCAGACGTTTTGTGCATTGAATCGTTTGATGCGAGTAGCAACAAAAAATTTACTTGAAAGTTTCTTTCTAGATAAAAGTGCAAAGATTTTGAGAGGTAACTTCAAAGAATAAATTTACCTTTGACGTACATGTATGATACTCTTTTGGGTTTATTTGACTATGATCAATTCAGAAAATATGTCGGTTTACCATAACGTTATCGGAGGCCTAGACCCATTTTGGGTAAGTAATTACCAAAATGTTGTTTACGATTTCTGACTTATTATGTACCTCTAGTAGATTATTAAAGAACAATGTTGCGCCACTAACCTACATATAATACTAATCTTTATTTACCTTCAATAAGGTACTAAAATTAATAAATTTAGAGCAATGATCAAAGCTCTATTCTAGGATTTTCAAAATGCAATGTTTCTATTTCACACTATGAAATTTTACACCATAGAAACATACATGGGTGTGTATTTTGTTGGTTGCAAATATAAATTGGTATGTACGTGGAGCTGAGTGCAAGCCGATCAACGCGAACGTCACCTAGGCAAGTCACAAAGCCAGCCAAGCTTCACCACACTAATTGCCAATTAGAAGTAAATGAGAATAGCCCGTTTAATAATACTCGTCGCGAATGGAAAATTGTAATCGGGGCCAAGATTGTCTAAAACTATGGTTATTATGGTTAAAGTTAAGGAAGCAAGAAAAGTTAATGAAATTTTACATAAAAATATGCCAATTAATGAATTCAGGCCTTACTTTGCGGAAGTCCATGTTTATAAAAATGGATATAAATGAATTTGCTACTCAGTGAACTCAGTGGAGGTTAAATCGTACAAAATAGATGCGTTTTTGTTGAATATTTAAATCATGCAGTTAATTTACCCACCCTCCCTCTGCGTAAAGTTTATGTAATAAATAACACAAGCCCACCTACTGTCCCAGATACCACCACTAATATACCCCGTATGTGTTTCGTCTCTCTAAGAGCGTTTACGCAGTACGTCCGATTTGTTCCGAATCTGGGACGAAATGTCACAGGTGGCCGACGTGTCATGCTAATTCTAAGTGTGCAAACGATATTCGTATTTTCTTGGATTCGAATGGGACTTAGTGCACAAGCAACATCCGAAGTGGGTCCGAATTTTCTAGATTTGTGTAGGTAGTCTTATATTCGGCACGAATACGAATTGGCTATGAACGAATAAGAATGCTGTGCGCAAACGCGCTAGAGTTGTTGTTAGCGTTCGACAGTCGGCCGAAGAATGAGCTCGCTCAGAACGGTTGGTCATATTTATACCGCACTGTTACCATCGTTAAAATCTGAAAATACCCGCAATAACGGTAATAACGCAACTGGACTGAATATTGCGTTTTTTGCGAAAAAATACTACCAACAGATAACAAATATATCTAAATAAAATAAATGTAAAAACTAGATCGATTACACCGAACATGTACTTAAAGCTCACCTAAATGACGAGATTGTTATTCCCAGATGACTAGCAGGCAGTGTAATAAAATATGAGTCGTTCTTACACATATGTAACAATTTAGAAATCTAATTAATTTCGTTAAATTTTTAGAAACTGGCAAAGACTTTAAGAACTGTATTTCAGGTACATGTTAATGTAGAGACTTAAATTTTAGTGATCAGTAAAATAAGGAAATCAACTTCTTGTTTTGGTTGAGCACAATGATGCTAAAATGGGACATAAAAATCAGTAATCGTCGTCTGCAGCTAACGATAACGGCTCGTAATGCGGACACAAGGAGAACAAAGAATTGCCGAGAATCGTAGGAGATATATTATTAAGACAAAGTACTATTAATTTATATAAGATTCCAAATAGGGAGATGGATAGATGAGGTCGATAAATTCGCGGGATTTAGATTGGCGAGACTAGCTCCAGATCGTGGCGGATAGCACAAAGTACGAGAGGCCTACATCACGTCAATTTCAGCTTCGCACGATGGTAATGAATTTGTGATGCATGCAATACTAGAAAACTAGGAAAAGAAAAAGCTAATTAATATTTTCTGATATTCTACCATAGCCATTAATGGTTAGGAACACACAAAAAGATTGTAATAAAAGTAGAATATGTCGGATTTCTTTTTTATTTAAAAATATAGTAAAACTTGAGTGTAACAGATATCAAAATTACGATATTGTCAAATGTATTTAGACGACTTTTTTTTATTAAGACTCTACTTTTCCATTATCTCATTGTAAAAGACTAATTTGTAATAATTTACATATGGCAGCAATGTTCAAAACAAAAAAAATTTTATTCTTATTACTACTAAGCCAGTTCTAAAGGACTTTCTTTTGTTTTTGTCTTTACCGTTTCTTTTCATTACAAGGGTTGAGTTTCATATGCCATTATTTGAAGGGAACGCTTTGATGTTTTTATATGAGAGTAAAAAAAAGTTATATTTCTTTAATTTCTAAGTGAATGTCTTGTGTAACATTCCGGAAGGACATTAAGAACACCCCTCGCTGTAATAAAACGAAATCCGGCAGATTTCGAATTAAATTAGTAATTTTACATAGATACTGGGTTTTGTTCATCGGCGGTCAAATATAAATTGCGTTTGAATAAAAAGCTTCTCAATAATATTTCGTCAAATTACGTATCGAACCTAGCAGGAATTTTAAAATCTGCTTTTCCACATAAAATTATCGTTGAACGAAATTGAATAAATATGTAAATATATGTATGTAGTTTACAAGGCCAGCATGTATACTTCAGGCCTACCAAGCGCTTTTCGTCATCTTTTATTATGCGTTCTGCCTAGGAATGTAATTCCCTGCCTGCGACTGTGTTTCCGAGCACATACAACCCAAGTATCTTTAAGGTGTGATTGAACAGGCCTCTTCTGGGAGAGCTCGTTCCATCGTAGTATCTTTGCACTAAACCTAAGTAGCGGTTTATATCAAGTCCATTTACTTAAAACTTTCTAAAAGGTCGCATAGGCACGAAACTCGTGTAATTTAAGGTCATGCAGCTGTGTCTTCAAAACATTAAGTTTATTTTTAGACGTCACAGACGTCCACTCCGCTTTTATTCCCCAATCAATAGATTCTTAATTTATAATTATAACTTGTTTGACGTCATGTCGTCGCTACATTTACACAGAACTAAAAATAGTATTTCGAGAGTTATATACGTTTCTCAGTCATTAATTTATATTTTACACTGCAAGTGCTTCGCCTTGCTTTTCTATAGCCTCGCTCCATATGTGACAAGCATACACAAGAAGATCCCCAGTAGATCGCCCTCATCGGAATCCGTACTGGCGATCACTGAGGAGGTCGTTGTCTTCAAGGTACGATAGGAGACGGTTATTGAGTACACGTTCCATAGTCTTGCAGAGTATGGAAGTGACTGAGAAAGGTCTATAGTTGACAGGGTCAGCTCTGCTTCCCTTTTTAGGTACAGGTTGCACGTTTGCAAGCTTCCACGACCTGGGAACTACACCAGTCTCAAGTGAGAGGCGTGTGAGAACAGGAGACAACTCAGGCGCACAATTACGCAAGACTATTGCTGGAATTCCATCTGGCCCGCTAGCTTTATTCACGTCTAGATTTCGCAGAGTTATAAGTACCTGTTTTTGGCGTATGCGAACTGGCGCCATAGTGCAGCCAGCCTGAGGTAAAGTAGGTGGTATGGTCCCTGCGGCATCTAGACGCGAACTTTCTGCAAAGAGTGAGGTAAAGAGATTCGCCTTCTCTTCCGCAATATGAGCCAGAGAGCCATTCGGCCTCAGCAGAGGTGGCAAAGATGGGCGACAAACGTTAGATTCGACCGCTTTGACCAGGGACCAAAAGGATTTGCTGCCCACTGGATAAAAGGCAAGTGTTGGGTTTCATATTTTCTTTTTTCTTGTATTAGACATTTATCAAAAATAGTATAGGGTAGATCTAAGATCTACCCTATACTATTTTAAGTGCTAAGGCACTTGCAAGGACTTCCTTCCTTTGTATCCTCCATCCTCCTCCGACATGCGCACTTTTGCTGCTGTCGTCTCTTTCACTGGCCAATGAGTTGGCAACAAAAATAAGACGATAGTCTAACCTATGACACTGAACTGTGTGCATCATAAAAATGGCTAATTAGCGCGATTGTGGTTTTTAATAGTTTATTTTGTTCGCAATACACTGTACTGTGCTCAATAGTGAACCTGAGGATTTTTCCTCCTGTGACGGCTGTATCCAGACGGAATTGCTGCCAGCGCAACGAAAGAAAAGGTGAGTGTGCATGTTCCCATCATTTTTCCTGTTCTTACTATATACTTGTTTCAGTCCTTATAGGAAACTACTTGCAAGTGCAGTTACTCGTACTACTAGTACCTTTTAACGTAATTAACAAAAATCGCAAAAAATACAGTCCACTACTTATCGGTATTATACATCTTCATTTCGCACCACCAGCAAGCTTGGCCCTATGCGGCGCACATGGTCGAACTTGGCCCTACTACAGCATCAGCACAGCTCGACGAGCCTCCTGAAGTAAAGCATGCCAGCCAGGGATATGACGCAAAGAAATGGCCCATTTCGTCTCAATCTGCTAACTTGTATCGCCACATCCGTTTCATACCACTAGGGCCCTCATCGAGTGAGGAGTATACGGATACAGTTTTCACCAGACAATGGTCGGAAGTACCCAGTGGGGCCTCCACAACCACAGAGTATCGGTCCGGATCAGTTGTCAGCAGAAGGTCCAAGCAACTAGCTGTATGAGATTCAACATCTGGTATCCTAGTGGCGCCACTGACAAGCTGGGATAGGCTTAGCATTAACGCAAGCTTACGCGTCTCTCTCCCAGCGTGATCGGTCTTCTGGTATGGGAACAACCATTCTTGATGGTGTGCATTAAAGTCCCCCAGAATAACTAGTTGCGCCGCTGGGTACCTATGCTGAATCTCAACAGACGTCTCACTCAGATATTGGAACAGCTTGGTCGTCTCCTGATCTCCACTGTGCCATCGGTAAACACAGCAGTACACTATTTGTGTAAGTCCTGTGTCTACCAGAAGCCACAAAATGGAAAAACTCGTTGCCTCAAGGTTCTTGAGACGCTTGACACAGATGTCATCGCGAACGTACACACAGACTCCGGCACGAGGTACGATCCTGTGCTCCAGAGTATACCCAGGGTACCTGAGGTACGCTGCGTCAGTCGGACATCTGATCTGCCTCTCTGTGAGGAACAGCAGCTGCGGTTTGTCGATTTCAAGGTGGTAGTGGACCGAATCGAGATTTGAGTACAGACCTCGGATGTTAGTGAAGTGCACTTTTAGTGGGAGGACGTGCAACCGCTGTGTATACTTTTTTCCAATTTTGTTTTTCATTTTGGTTTTGGAGAAGTGAATAGGCAGGAGGAAGGTAGTTGAACGAGGCACTGCGTCGTGTTCAACCAAGCAGCAGACTCATACACGAGGGTACAATCGGCTTGGGGACGCCCGAACCCTCCCGGACGAGGCCACCTGGTCCTCCCTTCCGGTCGCAAACCGGCAAAGTGGAGCATTCCGGGATTTTTCGTTGGGTGGCGGGGCAGCCTTTCACGGGTGGCTTTCCCGCTATTTGGGCTCCCAACTTCACACGGTCGGCCAGCGGTGCACCGTGCTTCGGATCTCGCTAACCTCCAGAACCGAGTACTCAGTGTGGCAGTACAAGCAGCTACAACTCGCCGTCAGACGCAATGCAACTGTTCAGACCCGACCTCCTAATGGCAATTCCCGAACACGAGTCGGAACACGGTAAAAACCATTTGGCGACTCGACTGCGTCTGGATGGTGGTGACTAGACACGGCCGAAGCGTACCACCAGTAGTTATTGCTCTTTAGCACTTTAGCACCCAGGGGTCACTTGTAGGGTCTCGAGGGTAAACCTACGAAAGCGAGCATCAATCCCCGCTGTAAGTAGGTGTAACTTGTTTTATAATTATTTATATTATAAATTGAAAAAAATAAATAAATGTGTTCAATCTTAAACACATTTTAGGCTAGATCAATCCACCACGTAAGCTTTGTCAGTAGATACAAATATAAATCAGCGAAAGGTTTCATCACATACAAATCAATAACGCAATTTCCCACAGACAAACTAATTTTTATTTCATTAAAAGAATAATAAGTATCACTCTGAATCACTCTCTCCTGCACTCTGCTCTGTATAGCCGACGAAATTTGTTGTACCAGGTGAGTGTGGATTGCAACTCCTATCTCTAAGCTGACGACTCAATTCCCTAATCTCAAGTTTTATAATTAACTTTACAGGACATATCAAACACAATTTCAGAAATTGTTGATTAAACCAATTTGTGTTCCAAGTAACTATTCTGGATGATCATAACTTCAAAGAGTAAATACAAACAAACGAGCGCAGAGTTCTTGAAATTTGGATGAAAATGTATCCTATTTTTTTCCAGAAACCTCAATTATACGATCTCAAGACACTTTAGCCAAAAACAGCGCGTCGTTCCAGGTTTTTTTCGTCCCGAGAAGATAAAAAGAGCACGTCGCTAGAGCCATTTACGTCACCCTCGAATTTTGTCGTAGATGGACGGCTTGCAATAAAACTGAATGTTATCTCGCTAATTTTTTCCCTCAAACCCGGCCGCTCTGTCGCCATAATCGAAATCTTTTGAGAACCGAAATGATTATGACTTTGAGTTGGCAAATTTGATGGCGAAAATCGAATTGGTAAGTTACTTTCTCGACAAGCCTGAGTCCTGATTAAGCGTCTGTCTCTGAAACAATTTGTTAATAACATGATTCTTATAGGAATGAAACAAAAAATCTAGGAAATTTAAACGTTTATTATTATTTTTAAAACATATGTTTAGTTATATAGTTTTATAGATAAAAACAAGTATTTCTACATTATATTTTAATTAAAACATTTGAGACTAGGTGTTCAAAAATATTGAGTCGTACATCGAAAAAACTCAATTTCCCTTTATTGAAGTCCCAAGTGGCGTACCCTGGAGTTAATCAAGAGGGAAGCGTGTTACCATCCATTTGTTCACCTATTTGACCCCTCATAAATACAAGGGGGTCCTTAACGCCGTTTTTTGTTTTAAAAATGGTCTTCATTCGAATATATGGATGTAAACAGGCGTCGGGGAATTGGGCAAGCAATTTGCCGTGTATTCTCTTGTATGATACAATTTTGTTGAGGGCAGTTTCAATTTAGGTTATGGCTGGATCATTTCGAAATGGCTGTCACCTTTTAAGTCATATTGCCACTGGTTTTTGTTAAAAACTTTCGACTGAGAGCAATTTTTATTTGGCGCAAACTTGGTCATTTATTCCCAGAAATAAAAGGCAGAAACAACACCTAAATTCAATACTTTGAGTACAAGAACATATAATTTGATTTAAATATTTTCATGATTGAAACTTATTATCTGTAGAGTAATTTAACACTATAGATCAAATTATAATTATACAATATGTGTAGTAATTTCACTAACTAACGAATAAATCATGAGAAGCTGCTTATTATAATACTATAACATGGAGAGTCTACTTCACTAAGTAATACTGGATCAAGAACAAACATTTATTTTTCAGTAGCGAGACATTGTAGCCTAGGTGCAAGCCAATTTCACGAACTGAGTGAATGTAAACTGAGAATGGTTGAAGATCAAAGTTAATCAATAAACTTCGAAAACTGGATGATGATGACGAGATACGTAGTGCAAAGGCTTGTGTAGCTTAGCGGAAGGGCCATATTGAATCGTATGACGCCCCACAAGGCATATGAGAAGTCGTTGTCTTGAGCCAGCAGAAAGAATGCTTTTATTTTGCGGCGCTCGATCTTATCTGTGGGCAAATTGAAAAATAGCTTACAAATTATGAAGTATTTCAGTTTTATTATTAAATGAAAAAATAAATAAATGAATAGTATGTATTCACAGTACCGCACTAAAATACCCTGTATCGCTGGTGCCACCCAAACTCATGAGAGAAATAAATGTAGGCCATACAAATAATTCTCTCGGCTCGGGAATCGAACCCGGGACCTGTGCGTGACAGCCCAGCATAGTAACTGTTAGGCCACAGAGACAGATATGATTGATTGATTGTAACACCCGGTTTACTTACTCCTTCAAAATGCCATAGACAATGTCGCCCTTGGGTCGTTTTCGGCAACTGTATGTATAGGTACATAACGGTACTGCCATAGATCAATCTTTTAACTATACTCATGAAAATACTATAATCGAAATTAAGATATTATAAGAGTTAGGGCAATCGGTTCGACAAACCAACTACAACAACCAGATTAAAAATAAAATCATTCAACATGAAATTACTATAAACATATAATATGTACATTTAACCCGTCTGTTTGTCATAAAGAAGAAAATACTTATTTAGTATAAAAACGTTGTGGTATTAGCGATCGTAGTCGTCTGTTAATTTCAATTGTAGAAAAACCATCCGTTTGTTTAGCGCTAAATGGGAATGAAACATTTATTTCTTGAAAAATTAGGAATCAGAAAAAATAATACTTACCCATTTTCGAAGTGTTAATAGCATTATGCAGTGTGGTGCGAATGATCGAGATTTGTTTGGCTGTAATGCTAGAATAGTAGCAAGGGGTAACTACCAGGATCGTGTACTTACAACAGCGGACCGCAGCGTAAATTATCATAACCTGTGCTATCTGAAAAATAATCCTTATTCAAGAGTTGATATTAAATTAAAAATTAAATGTTGAATCCTTATTAGAGAGCTGGGGGGCTATAAACTAATTAAGTATTTTAATTAAGAATAACAAATTATTCATAAAAAAATATTGTGTTTTATTAGCGATTACTGTCCGGGTTTCTTTATATCATTTCTAGGATTTGGAACTGATACGAATCGGATGTAGTCCGCAAACATTGTTACATATAAGTTCATTTTTAGAACAAAAATTATTCAACAGAATCCAACAATGACAGCGAGGTAATACAAACCGTGTGAAAATTAACTGATTGTCCAGCTTGGAAAATAAGCTTCAGGTATAACGTAGTTACCAAACCCGATGTAAAGAGGGTCAGAAACATCTGCAAAATTCAAGATCACGTTAATTGTGATCATGCTTCTTATAATAAATCAATCAGAGGAAATGATAGCTGCAACGTCAAAATCAGTTACCGGAAAACTCATCGCTGCATTCAACTCTTCTGTACACTTATGCAACTGTTCATAAGCTCTGTGCATCGCTGACGTATCAAGTTCAGTGTTATTTGCGAGATTCTCAAGTTTTCCAGTTTCTTGGTTTGATTCTTTATCTTCAATGAAAAATCTTTTCCTTACATGCCCTTTCAAAATTTGCAATCTCATTAAGACAAATCGCATTAACATGACATAGAGTATTTGCTCACTGTCATGTGCCAACGATGTTAAGTACCAAATAGGTGTGAACATGGACGATTTAAACGAAGGAAGAAAAATACTGAGCACGGTATATTCGCAGATAAAGTAAACTACACTTGATATAATCCAAGCTATGCAGCTGTAAATTGGGCTTGTAACGCTAACATTCTTATCAATGTTAAGCATAGCATCGAATTTGCCTATATCGTTATAAAAGTTCAGTAGTTTCTTCTTCATTAATAGTGTCGAAAAGAATACCAAGAGACAGTACTCAATGCAAGTCGTCGTTTTCGAGACGGCGTAACTTCCACTGAGGTCGTCATTGTAATTGGTTACAAGAGCATATATTGTCAGACCGAACAAAACGAAACTGTAAATGATGCCGAGCCATTTGACAAATCCACCGCAGTTTAGAAGATTCAATCGGTTTATACCAAGAACCATTTGTGTAAGTATGATGATTCTTGACTGCCGTATTGTACCATTGTCTTTTACAAAGAAATTATTTTTTTGCGGAGTCAGTGTTGTACCAATAGGTGATACTTTCGAAGTTCTTTTTAAGGTCATAGTGGATACCGCTCCACTTAAAGTAAAAGCTTCGACTGATGTTCAAACTGAAAGAAAGACTAATAAATGTAATAGCCGATAATGGAATATGATAAAAATGTTCAATATGGTACATTTATTGATGCTTCGTAATTATTACTGATAGCACTTAGGCTTGATTGGAGTTCGATCAAAGCAATTACGTATTATGTAGGTTATTTTCCAAAAAGAAGAATTGTTTTATTTGATTAATAATCAATTTGATTCAATGTTTTGCTGTATAAAAATACATTAAAAATACAATAGATGTCTGAGAAAACATTGACGTTCCCAAACCTACATTAAGAAGAGGATATTTGTTAATTTTTTTCCTTAAGGAACCCTGAAAGGAAGTCCATAAAGTCGACCTTGTAAAGTTAATCAATCAAATGTTCAGTAGTAAACATCCTTTGTCAGACCATGATGATATTGAAGAGTTTACATACATTTTGTCTGTAAATATTTGTAGTGGATACCAGCAACAATAATGATCCTATGCATTAGTTTCTCAGTAACGTACAACTTTGTAAACTCGCTTTGATTTATTGCCTTCAATATTTTTGTGTTATATCACATTGGACCCAATTTAGTATAATATAACATTACGTAATGATTGATGGATCGTATCGGGTAGCTTGTATACCTACCAAAGAGAATTTATAATGGTAAGTTGAATTAACCTTGGTGCCTATTGTGTGGTATAGAAGAGTTGGATAGAAATCGACGGCCATAGGGGATTTATAATACATAGGAGATTTATGATAGATAGTAACAGTATAGAGGTCCTTATAAAAGAGTTCGTCCAGGGAAGTACAGCCACCTGACCTATTTCTGCTGCCTTACCCATCCGGTTTGGAAGAGTAAGGGTGCTGGTGAAATTACAGGCACATGGGACGTGTCAACTTATGTTAAAATGGTGTTTAGTTTTTACTTGGGAAACTGATTGTTTCATAAATATTATGTAACAACAAATTATTTATTGCACAAGTATATGTTAAAATTGGTGGTAATTGCACTTTTAAATTTATCCGTAATTTCTTTTACTTCTTCTTTTTATGATACCAATCGATGAGACGAGCAAGTCGTGCGCCTGATGATAAGCGACACGCTTATCCATAACAGTTGCAGAGCTACTCAGAGCTTTAAATGGCAAAGATCTGAGGGGCACTGCCACTGCGCTCGTCACCGTGAGACATAAAGTCTCACGTGCCTGTAATTGTATAACTATTCTACAGTTAAAAGATAGAACTGAGAAAGTCTTCCACAAGTGTGTCAAACACACCAGACGTTAACTCGAGCAAGATAAAAATTATCTCCCCGCGGATAACATTTTCATATTGATATTTTATCTTGGCAGTCCTAGAACTGAGTTCAATTTTAAAACGTAGGAAAATTATGAAAATCTTAATCCATGTGAACCTTTAATCTATCACAAGTAAACGGAGAAAGAAACAAAGAATATTGTACAATGTTATGTTGTAAAAAAAAACAGTCCGTAACAAGTTCTTTTGAAAGAAAGGTAAGACAGAAATAGACTGTCGGTGTTTTATTAACGGCATTGTTTTTTTTTTTCATTTTTAACTTTGTAGGTGTTCATTATTCAGAACATCTTTACGCTGGCATAAAGGGTTCCTAAACGTCTAAAAAGTTCACAGAACAAAAACACAATTTTTGCATTAAACTTGAAAAACATCTATTTTTGCACTCATTGAAGACAAAAATACAATAAAAGTGATATTTTATGGCGGAAAGCTGTTTTGCAGATGAATAATATAAGGACCTTGAATACATTTCAATATGAATTTTCGAAGTATGAGAAGTTAAATGGGGATCGACGATGGGTGGAGTAACAGATTGTAAATTTAGTTGTTTTGCCCATGCTATCGCAACCACCATTGCGTAAGACTAAGTTTTTCTAGCTAAACAACTGGTTCATATAACTAGATTATTACGCAGCAACCAACTATATAAGACCCTTAAGTAAATGCCTCTATTAAGTTTTGTACATAGAATTCAGAAATAGTACCATACATAATAGTTAGAGGTATTTATTTCTCTTGCAAAAATAATAATAATAATAATAATAATAAAATACTTGTAATAATGCTTTTATTTGTATGCTTTATTTTTTATTATCTATTTATGAACTTTTTAGAAATATGGAATATTTGCTCACAAAAACAAGACGTGTTTGTGCGTTGTTTGCATAGAACAATAACTACAGTAGAAGCTTAGTATTTAGTGGGCGTGGTACATGAGCCAACAGTATGTGTTACATACTTATGAGCACCGTCTGCCATTTTCGCTTTGTACGTTATGGTTTTGTGAATTATCTCGCTCAAAACTTCTTTTTGCTACTTAGTGCAATAATGACAGTCGCATGTGTAGCATTATCGATGGTGGTGATTCACATTATCGTTAAGTCTCAATTTATCGAATTTTAATAAATTTTTAATTTTCTATATATAGTTATAATTTTTTGTTACAAGAAACGAAAATAAACCTTATACGACTGCATAATAAGGTCGTTTCTTTATTGGAGAACTAAGTAAACATCTCTAATTTTCGAAGCTACTCGTAGTCATAATCGTTCGACGTCGTTCAGCTACTGACGGCTAGATGAAGGCACATTAATCGAAAATTCAATATAATATCAAAACGTACTAACTTGTAATAATAGGTATTGAACTTTTAACGACGTGCTAACAGGATAAAGTTTAAATTATAGGTATTAACAGACTAGAATTTGTTACTTCTTTTTAAATAAGAAACTAAGACCAATTATTATTAAGATTTCATAGTGTTTAAAACGATGAATTTGTGAGTTTTGGAGCCAGTGTTTTGGTAATAATCGAGGCATAAAGCACTTCCATTGTTTTTGTTCATCCGTGGTTGTTTGTAACAATGAGAATACTCGTTAAATTTTTTATTGTCAATCAAGGATAAAACAGGAAATCGAAAAACGAAAATTTATTTTCCACATCGATGTTTCCTCGCGCACACCGACAATAGATTTATTTGACAAAATACGTAAACATATTACAAGGAAAATATTATCTATAACGAGAACTCATTACTGGTCGTTAGCTGTTTCTGCGGAGACTAGAAAATTCGGATAATTTTTCTTCTTTCTTGTTTTCCGTAACTAATTATTTTATGCTAATTTTGTCGTTTACGTTGTTCGGATAATTGTCTCTTGTCTAAGCCCACCTGTCTAAAATGTGGGTGGTCAAATTGAGCTCCGGGAAATGAGGCCTTCTTTTTTCCTTTACGCACGGCAAAATTGCGGTGTTCCCTAGTGATTTTGTCGAAGATAAGGTCTGTCCACTGCCTTTATAATTTTCGTCTGTGGTTTCTAACGTAATTGAAATATTATCCCGGAGGTTTTCCTTATTTAACTTTTTACCAGTGGCTCCTGTCAAGTAATCCGTTCTCATCCGCGTATATCCTGAATTTCCATTTTAAAACGGAACATGGAGCGGAGATTTAAGTAGAGATTCGGTGTAATTCCCTTCAAAAGGTGGCTTAGTTACCACCCACTGGTAAACACATCGCGCCTGATTTATATTGTAGTTGGGTCGCATTTACGTAAACAATTGTGCTTCATGTTATAAAGTTAACTTTTCTAATAAAATTTGAAAATGAAAATCTAAAATCTTAACCAACATTTTTTGTATCTTAACACGGTAGGTTTTATTTTTTCGAATGTTATTTTAATAAATAAAAAAACTTATTTTCAAATGTTTAAGAGATTAATGACTTATACGTTACTTTTTACTTTTTTATTTGACTAGTTTATTAGATTCATGCATACTATATAACTGCTTCCATTGCCGAACGGTTACCATGCCACGCCGAGGTCCCAGGTTCGATTCCCGGGCCGGGAGAAATGTTTGTATGGCCTACATTTATTTCTCTTGTGAGTTTGGGTGTAATTTGTGATTGTCTATGTGGTCCATGGCACCCGCACAGACACAGAGTTTCCCTGGTGCGGGACTATGTTGAATGTGTGCGTAATAAAAAAAAATATAGACATTAGTTTAACAACTGGTTCATTGAAAATGAGGAGATGAACGCCTGTCCACGATCTTTATAAAACACCTCCAATTAAGATGGCTCCGCTATCTCCACGCCCGGGGTTATATATAATATGTATGTATAATATAATATAATATGTTTCCAGTTTCTCACTTTCAACCATAATCTTTTATTTTGTTTTAAATTAAGAACTCAAGAAAATTTTCAACAATTAATGAGCAGTGGGCGTCGTATAGCTGATGAATGAACATCTCAATCAATGTTCTATAACGGAACTTAGTAACTGAATAGCATGAAATCGAAGTTGATTAAACCACGACGCAAAAACAGGTGAATTACAAGTTTGAAGGTTTTTTCTGTTTTAGGTAGGTTGTTTGTTTGTCAGTCTGTCCGTGGCATTGTGATTCTCAAACGGACTGACTTATCTCAAAGTGGTTTTTATTTATTTGAAAGCTAATCGGGATGTTTCTTAGGATTTTTTTTTTCATATAATACCCGGTGACGGGACGAACAAGTCATGTGTCTGGTGGTCAGCCACAGGCTTGTCTTAAACAGTTGCAGTACCACTCAGAGCTTTAAGTCGCAAAGATCTGAAGAGCACTGCCACTTCACCCGTCACCCTGAGACATGAGTTGACAAGTCTCATGTGCCTGTAATTTCACCAGCACCTTTACCCTTCAAATTCGGGACGCAGTAATGACCCATTACTACTTGGCGGCAGAAATAGGTAACGATGGCAAGCATTAGTTATAGTGAACGCCATCGATACGATAAGAAGAAGGGCCTGAAACCTTGCTTTGTTTGAAAAAACAAATGTACCTACCCGATTTAGATCCTAAAAGTAGTTTCATTTCCAACAATTCGGTTTGTTGGCACAGAGTAAAGAATTTCACCATTGGCTCCGTTGAGAATATTAAAATGAAAGTTCGCACCCTGCCACAAGTCTTGAATCTTAGTAAATCTCTCGGGCTAAGGATAACAGAGCGATTTTTCTCGCTACTCAGTTCCTCTAGATAAACCCCTTGTAATGGACGCTTGGCCATTATCAAGTATTTATTAGGTATCGTCGGGAAAATATGTGTAGGGATTTTTTGAGAGCGTTTGAAAAATTGATAGTGGAAGATCATCGCTACATCGCTATTCTTATGTTTACGATTTTTTCTTTTTTTATGTACTACAAAAGTTTACAACTTCACTTCAGTGTTGCTGAAACGACTGTCAAGAACAGTTACTTTACTTTTATTCCTTGTATTAATATTACGTCTATTTCTACATATTTGTGTACAGTTAAATTATATGAAGTATGTCAGTAGAAGTAGACCTCCCTGTGAAAGAGTTCGTCCAGGGAAGTACTGTCACCTTATCTATTTCTATCGGCAAGCAGTAATATGAGCATTACTTTGTTCTGGCTTAGAAAGGTAAGAGTGCTGGTGAAATTCTGTAATTGCCTGTGCACACGGGACTTATCAACTTATGTCCCAGGTTGACGGGCTCAGTGGCACTGCCTCTCAGATCTCTGCGATTTAAAGCACTGAGTGACACTGCAACTGTTTTTATTAATTTTATATATTTCTTTTTCCACAGATATACAATTTATACTATTATTAACTGCCTCTGTGGCCGAACGGTTACCAAGCTGGACTCCACGCAGAAGACCTGGGTTAGATTCCCTGGCCGGGAGAAATATTTGTATGATTTTTTTCTCTCGTGAGTTTCTATGTGTTGTTATGGTGTGTGTCCATGGCACCTGCGATACAGGGCTTCCCAAGTACGGGCTATGGGTGTGTGCGATATACTTATTCTAAAGACCATGCCAACCTGGGCATCAGGTTGTTATGGACAGGTATGTAGCTTACCACCAGACACATGACTCGTTCGTTCCGTCACTTGATATTATAAAAAAAAATGTCATGTTATGTAAGCACATGTCAGCTGTTTTCGATCCGCTCGTCCTGTTCCTCCAAGTGCACGTTGGTAGTCTAAACAATTACAGCGCTTACGCTGACCTCCTGGGGGCTATGCACACAGCTTTAAAGATAAACCTTACCACTTCCGATCTCAACTTATAGAATAAATGGAATACACTGGAAGCTTAAATCCTTAAAATAAAAAAAGGGTATTCTATTACTGTGTATTACTTTCTTTCCTACTCACAAACCACTCAGACAACAAAATTGATTTTAATTATAATATTTTGTATGTTTTCCATTGACTTACAAATAAATGGACGACGGGTCTAATACAAAAACCACGAAAAAAATGTCCCAAGTCAACCTATTTAAACGTAGTAACATGTAAAGGAATATGAAAAAGCTAAAACGTTGAATTTAAATTGTAATGTCATCGCAGTACTGTCTAATTTTGCTTGCTTCGCTGCCAGTCAAACAAACGAAGACTAAAGCGTGAATGACGCTCTGTATACGATTTTAACGCCCTATAAGTTCGGACACTTTTTAGCGCGGACCTGACGTCCATATAATTGTAAGTCAATGATGTTTTCTTAGTTTTTGTTTAATACCAATAGGAAATTCGTATTACATTGTCAAATAGAATTTTAAAAAAAATTAAATTTCTACACGTATTTTTTAGCGACACGCGTATCCATAAGAATTGCAGTGTCACTCAGAGCTTTAATTCGCAAAGATCTTAGGGGCACTTCCATTGCGTCCGTTACCCTGAGACATATGTCGACAAGTCCCATGTGCCTGTAATTTAGTAGCAGTAGAGCTCCTTGTGAGAGAGTTGTTCCAGGGTAGTATTGCCACTTTACCTATTTCTGCCGCCAAGCAGTAATGTGGGCATTATTGCCTTCCGGTTTTAAAGAGTAGGGGTGCTGGTGAAATTACAAGCACCTGGGACTTGTCAACTTAAAGTCTCATGGTGACGGGCGTTGTTGCAGTATCCTTCCGGTCTTTGCGCCTTAAAGCTCTGAGTGGCATTGTAACTGTTATGAACAGGCGTGTAGCTTACAATCAGGCCCACGACTTATTCATCCCGTAACTCGGTATTACAAAAAAAAAATCACCAGCACCTTTCTAACCCGGAACGCAGTAATGCTCACATTACTACTTGGCAGCAGAAATAGGTATGGTGGCAGTATTTCGCTGGACGAACTCTTGCACAAGGAGCTTTACTGCTGTTAAAATGTATCTCTTTAAATGTATCTCTTTACATGTATAATACAAAATTGTAACTGTTTCTTACATAGAGTAAACAATAAATGCATATTACCTAATGTAAACGCTTATTAGCATAAACAGATTTTAAAATTCGTTTGTAGTCAATGTTGAAATGCATATTACTGCCTCAGCACTATTACTGATATTGCTATGGCAACGGCCATTATTCAATTTGCAGTGTAGCGCAAGTAATATACGTTACCATCTCAACCAGTTTTTGAACATTGTAGTTTTAAATATAGCATGCAATAAGCTCAAAATAGTCGCAGAGCGTAGTTAGTCTTATCTTACTAATATGTACAAACGCATGCCGTGTAAACTTGTAAATGAAACGACACAATTACTCCGGCCAGAATATTTCTTGTTTTGACCATTTGTTTGTGTTTTTTTTGTTTTGTTTTAAGTATCCTAAATAAATAATAAAGAAATTTTAGACGACGGCTATATAATTTTTGATGGGTTTACGTCCGTTGAATTTCCATACTAAACATCAGCTGCATGTTTTCTATTTTTATGCGTTTTGATAACAGTTATTTCATAAATAGTTAGTATGAAAGTGATCTGTTTTCTTGAGAACAATAATAAATCCTGAGAAATATGTATATATATATAAATACATAACGTACGTTATTACATAGACTAAATGCTCAAATTTGTAGCTCTAAATAAAGAGGCAGGAACTCCCTTGACTCCGTTCAACCAAGTGCGTGTCGGTTGTTCCAGCAATTAGAGCGCGAACGCTTCGGGGAGATGAGTAAACTAAGTTACAGATACGCCTTGTAGCTTTCTTTAGTCTATTAGGAATAATTTGCTATCTATTGTTTGCCATAATATGGACTATGTTATTAAAAGTATTCGATACATTGATAACCTCGGTGATTTAATGGTTATTTGAAATGAAATGATATTACAATCCAAGTTAGTTTTTTTAGCATTCAAAATTCATGACAAAATAAACAATACATTGCATTGCATTAAAATTACATTATAAGTCACATTTACATTATATTACATGTCATGAAAAAACAATAAAATACAACAACAAAATAAAAAATAAATTATAATATGGTAAACATTACACATTACAACGTTACGGTATTCAGGAAATGAAACTATTTTTTCGGATCTTTAGATCGATTTATCGTGTATAATTGTTTTTTAAACAAACCAACGTTTTGGGCACTTTACAGGTCCCATGGTCATGGCTAGTGAGCCAGAGTTCAGAATGCTGAATCTCACTTTTGAAACACAAACTTTGCAATTGACTCACGGCTGAATGTCAGCGTGACTATGGGAGCTGTAAAGGGCCCGAAACGTTGGTATGTTTGAAAAAAAAACCGCTATTCGTAATTAACTAAAACACAAATAATTGTTTGTTTGTTGTTTAATAAATGTTTTTTTTTCCTCTCAGCCTCAACCTCTGCACAGAGTACTAAAAAAACCGACCTCAAAAGTTATTAGTCCCCTATTTTGCGACCCTCAAATTTAAATGGAACTACTATTGAGGTATCCTCTTTCCAACAAAAAAGAGTCATCTAAAACGGTTCACAAATGCAGTTATCGCGTAAAATACATACAAAAAAACAGTCGAATTGAGAACCTCCTCTCTCTCTCTCTCTCCACTTCTTTTTTGAAGTCGGTTAATGAAAAAAAAGAACAACAAATAGTTTCATTTCGTATGTGCAATAATCGCGATAACCTAAGAACATTTCATTGTATCATTTGATTTTAGGAAATAAGGGATTCTGTAATGTGAATTTTGTGACTCATGTTATTCTAGAAGTAACTTCTTTAATTAATGCTGCATCTTTGATATCTGTCGGTATCATATTGTATGCCAGTGCTCTTATTACGTAAGTAGATTGCGCATATTACGGTTGATTCCTGGTTAAATCAATTTAGAAAGCCAATTTCTATTTACTTTTTTTGTCAGAATATTTTACGTAGGCTCTCCTTTGTTGTAACCTCATGGTTGTGCCAAAGAGTCCTTTCATTGTTTTGGTATAGTTCGTGAAATATTATCTAGGCTGATTCAACTTATTGGCGTATCCTTAGAGAAGAATGGAACAAAAGAGTCAGTGAAGCACGTGCCATCTGTTACTGAACACAGCTAGAATGGATGGAAACTTTAAGTTTGCAAGTTAAAAGGTTACATTACATTGTAACTAAAATTAAAGGAAAATTACAACTAAGATAAACAAAATTTTTACAATATTGTGCAAAAAATACTATTTTAAAATATAAGCGTAACATATGGATCAAACGAGATCAAACGCTTGTACACAATCATTATTCATTATAAATGTATCAAGACCGTTTATTTCGTTTACATTTTTTTAAAAACAAGAGTTTTAGTACTATTGAAACCATAATAAATAGATAAGTCATTGTACGACCTCGGTTGCCTAACGGTTTACAATGTGGGCGCTGAATGCGGAGGTCCCGGGTTCGATTCCAGTTAGGAGCAATTTGGGAAATGAAATTTTCTAAATTTGTTCTGGGAAGTGTTTCAGAATTCCGTTACTCAGACAACAGGGAATTCCTTGGTTTGATACCAGGTGTGGTTGTCTGGCACACATATCAAAATATTAAAGTTTCTAATAGTATTCCGTGAACTATACTTATAGTATATGGAATTCCCCAGAATAAAACCTCGTCATTGGTTTGATTGTGTGATTCATTTATTAGTTATTGCCAATGTCATTGGATGGAAACATGAGTTACTAATGCTCATCTATTTTATAATATACTGCATAATTGCGTAGGAAATTGTAGGTATTTCATTGAAAATAAATGACAAGCGTCTTGTGTTCTTGGAAGTGTCCACTTAGTTTGTTACTAATTAAATACGGGTTAGGGTTATTATTATAGTTATGTATTCTAGACTCCCTTGTTACCCGTACATAACCAAGTTAATACTAGTTAATACCAGTACTGGGAGAGGAATAATGGATCCTGTTACAAAACTATGGCGGCCTGTTAATGTACGAGGAAAAAGCAATAGAGCTCTTTGTAAAAGAGGCCGTCCAGGGCACTATTGCCTCATTACTTATTTTTGCCGCCAAGCAGTAGCGTTCCGGTTTTGAAGGGTAAGGGTGCTAGCGAAGGTACAGGCTCATGTGACTTGTCAACTTATGTCTCCGGGTGACAAGCGCAATGACATTGTCCTTCAGATCTTTGCGATTCAAAGCTGTGAGTGACTCTGCAACTGCTATGAGTTGTCGCGTACGACTTGTTCGTTCCGCCACTGGTATATTAAAAAAAAACTCACTACCTCCCCTTTTTCCATGGCTTAAAAGATAAATTTTGTTTTTTTTTCAATGACGGTGATTTTTCAATGATATTACAGTCAGTCGGGTCAGGGATTCAAGGTTAAAGAATTTTCTTTACAAACGGACATCAAAATAGGCTATTGAATTCTGCTTCATACAAGCGTATCTTAATCGGCTTTAGAAATTATAAAAAGCAATTTAGCTTGGTAACGGTTAATCTCTTTTTGTTGGAATTTGATGGGTAAAATTCTATTAAGTTTACTGTAACATGATTGTTTTGTCTAGCGTAATGGCAGACCATTAGACAGATCTTTTGTATGTATTTCAAAAGACTTTAACTTAAAAAATAATTAGGAGTTTGCTAAAATATGACGGATGATGGGCCTTTATTGTTTTGTTTATAAATATGGAAGACGACTTCTAGTCAAGTTTAGTCCGCCCAACGCAACCTTCTCACAGTATCATGTCAAATAAATATTATTATATTGGCAACAAGAGCTATATTTGGCACAGAAGACATATATATATTGCATATCCTCACATGGTGCATTTCGAGTGCATCACTAATGCAAAATAGCAATTGCAATGATGTGACTCTGTCCTTAATTATAACTTTTTTATAAAAAAACTGACCTCAATAGTTTGTGGAATTTATCTATTTGCTAAGTTTTATTGAAATCGGTTACCGGAAAGTACGCTAAACCGGATTCATCCCCTACTTTGCCACTGTTAGAGTGACCAATACCGAGGTATCCGCTTTCTATTAAAAAAGAATCTTCGAAATCTGTTCATAAATGCATCTAGTAAGTAATCGCGTAACACACATACAAAAAATACATTCGAATTGAGAACCTCCTTCTTTTTTTAAAGTCAGTTAATTCAAAGTTGTCGAGGATTTAGTTCGACTTTAGCAAGTTAATTTATATCTCAGACTGACATGTTTTCTCATAATTAAGTAACTACTTTTATCAATCAGTAAAAAAATACCGGGGTTTGATGCGAACAAATTCAAATCGTTGTTTTTAGGGAGTCAGCACACATGGAATCGAGGTCAGCCAATCATGTTTTACCACATTTGTTGAATAAGACTGGCCGTCGTCGCCGCCTTCGCTCGAAGGGATATGAAACGGAGTTGCTCGTTCGCGTGTAGTCGATATTTCCGAATAGTATGGACGTATTTTGTCGTGGTGATTGTACTACCTACTTGCGAGTTTGCTCTGCTGTAATTTCTTAATATCCGAAGGTGGATTTCCTATCCAGTTTCGAGTGCTTTCTGCTGTCGTCGGCGCATAACGAATCGGCTGCCTGTCGAACTTCAAATCGCGTCCGTACAGCGCCAACGACGGTTGAACGCACCGAATCCGTTCAGACAAAAGTTATTGGTGATGCAGATATTTTACACAACAACGAATGTGCATGCGGTGCTGATTTTCAACAACTTCAACATCAGCAGATGCCGATGCGGGATGTTGATTATATGTATTTCAAAAGTATATGAAAAATCTGCAGATCCTTATTGAATCTACACGGAAAAAAACCTTTTTAATAGTTTTGTGACATTTATTAATAAAAAAAAATCACCCTGCATACTGAAATTTGATCAAAGTTAAGAGCGACGTTTTGTAAGTTATTCCAGCGTGTCGTCATCCCTTTCATATCACGCATTAAAAATCTACAATGAATATCAGCATCGATTAGTACGTGGACTGATGCGGATATTTTAATATATACGGATTATCTACGGAGGCGGATGCCGATATTCGCAACAACCGTGGTTTGGACGTCTTCAGTGCATTCAGCCATCGTTTGCGCTGTACGGACGCGATCGGAAATCGGCAGGCAGTCCATTCCTTGCCGGTCTGTGTCTAGTCGCGTTGTCAGCGAAAGGCACAATGTCTTTTTTGCATTTATTACATATTGGCATAGAACTTTTTCAATCTGTCTAATGCGATTACGCCTAGATAAGTGTGGTGACTCCCTTAGAAATACTGTTCAAACACTTCAGAACAGGCATTGTTCCGTAGAAAATACAGAAAGAAAATACCCAATGGTAAATTATGGCCTACATTCAGAAAGTTCTCCCCATACCATCAACTACGCGTATAAAAGCAGCGGTTATTTTATGTAGAAGTAAACGTACAGAGGTGATATTATATCCTGTGCAAGATAATATATTTGTTGGTATAAGGCATTTAAATTACCATAATCTAGTTTCAACACGGACTATTTCACTTGTAGGCTGTCAGGGGTCAGCCGTAAACCACGGGTGAATTGTGAGTCGCGGTTTATCGTGGGTCGGTGATATCTTGGTATATATATCACTGTGAATTGGATGGAAAAGTCTTGAGTTTTCTTTGAGGCAACGGGTATTTACAGTTTCTTTATAGCAACATACATATCGAAACCTCCAATGAACACTACGGCAACTTAATTTTTCGACTTGTTCTGTTTTTATTTTGCTACTTTGTGTTTTTCACAAAATTCCTTTTTTGTTTCGTTTTTCGAATTTTGTACTTTGTTTCTTTAATTTTTTTTTTCACAAAATCGGGGAGCATAATATTATAAAATAAATATGTTTGTTTACAAAAATAACAGAAAATGATCAAAAATATAGATGGCGTTGTGTTCTTTGGAGGTATCGTTATATTTATTTAATTTGATTGTACCATGACGCTTTTTAATACCTTGGTATTCATATATTTTTGGGAAAATACTTCACTTATTTGTTATTATTATTGATACAAAGACTGAACAAACATATGCTCTTCCAACTGAGCTATATAGTGGTAACTCCGGTTCAGCATATAAAACTCTGACTCGATTCCTGTCAGAACGAAGGAATTTTTCTTCGTATTTGTTCGGTCTTTGTGCATAATAATAAGTATTTATTTAGTCTTCTTTGTAATTTGTTGGTTCCTCGCAGATAGCGTTGGGGCGGACAATATGTTTTATTCATACAAATAAACTAAGATTTTGGTAAAACCGGAACATTCTGCATGGAGCAGTTGATTATTCCGCACCTACATAACACTCAGATTACATCTATATATAACTATACTCGTATATATGCATTTGGGAGGAAAAATAACGTCTGATATTGATTATTTCTAGTGCTACATTTTCTATTAGTATGCCACAGATATCATTCTTAATGAGTTACCGTTTTGAGAAATTTTAAAAAGGTAAAAGAATCTAAGATTTTATTGAGATTTTTTGTGAAATAAATCCACTAATTTTTATTATGATTATTAATACTGTAACCGGTGGAAATGAAAGACTAGAATTTTGGAAAAAACGTGAGAAACTTTCATTGGAGCAGCGTGCGGCTGGCGCGATGTTGGCCATATGACTCACGGACGAGGCCGTTAGGTCCCCACCAACCCGTCGACCCTTTGGACATTTTAATGTTCGCAGGCTGCTTTTTTGAAAGGATCTTTTTTTTATTTATGTAAACAAATTTTACCACTTAACTTTTAACAAGTTAAAAATAAAACTTGTGTTTGTTAGCGATGCGAGTTAGCGTGAATTTGTTTCACAAAAAATCTCAATAAAATCTTAGATTTGTTATCATCTTAAAATTTCTCAAAACGGTAACTCATTAAGAATGTAGAGTAGCACGTAGCACTAGAAATAATCAACATCAAACGTAATTTTTCCTCCCAAATGCATATACACAAAGAGATTTAAAAAAAGGTTCTAAAAACTCTTACTAGATGTCACTAGTAGCGCAGAATGTAGAAAAATCCAATACAAAGATCTTTAACAAAAAAAACACAAGAGAATTTCGTCAACTCGATAACTTGACCCGTAGCCCAGTTGGCAACAGCAATACTACGGTGCAGTATTCATACACAGGGTTCAAGTCCTATAGGGTTGAAGAACATTTTTCTATGTGTTCGATCTTTGTATTAATAATTATGATAAAAATCTAAGGTTGTTATTTTTGCTGCTATCAAAATGTGTACATAATTAATGATTTTCATAATTTTTAGATTTCCCTATTGTTTGGGTTTTCAAATGATAGTTTTTTATTGCAATTAAATGAAAACTACGCTAGTGAAATCAGTTAAAATTATAGCTTAATATTGAGTACCTAACCATAAATAGAGACGAAATTTAATTTGTTTGCAAACTATTCTGCCAAATCATTACTGTGACAACTGCACTCCGATTAGCCAGCCCGAATTCGAAACAATTGACGGGTGTCGTCAATTGTTTCATTTCAAGTCGACCAGTTTAACTTGAGCTATGCTATAATGGACGAAAATTGAAAATTATATATTTAGTATTGAATTATCGATGAAATGTGATTCCGTTTATTTTGTAATTAGATCTTTTGCTGTTTTTCCCACACCACCGAATGGAACAGCCCTCATTGTTAGAGATATTATCTTTATTACAAGAAATACGGATTATTTTTGGAATATACGGAGACGTACACACAGGTCAGTTGTTGGCGCTGTACGATTTCAGTTTTCTAATTTGTGATTTCAGCGCAAACGCGAGTCGATATTTAAAAGTGATATAAGACCCAATTGCCTGATGAGTTGCCAGGGATAGACGGCCCTTATTTCGTCTCCATTTCTGGTTATGCACTCGATGTAGCTTAAAAACCATACAAATCAGTATTGTACGGGCATTACGCAAACTTACTGATCGCTCCTTGTCCGTGACATAACGGACCGAATCACTAACCAACGGGTACAAAATGAAACTGAATTGCACATACATGTTCATTCTTAGCTTCTAATCTTCTTGTATCAGATTATCCCGCCTTAATTGCAGGACATTAGATCTTAGCTTGCCTTAGCTTGCATTTATGACTTTATTAACTCCTCACTTGGAGAACTCAGACTCGAAGAAAATACTCGGACTTAACTTATTACTTAAAAATGACATTCTCACTTTCCAACAAACACAACTTTACTCAAGGTCTGGCAATTTGCTCTTTAATATATTTTATACTGTAGACTTGGATTTGCCTTAAAATTAAATCATTCAAGAAAAATTTTACTCTAGATCTGGCAGTATGGTTAAGACGTCTTAGCCTGTCACGAATAAATTTACTACTCAAAGCTTCTTTGATAACTGTCAATGCTATGTCAAATTCTTAGACGATGGAAAAAAACAAAGGAAGTCACATTTCACATCTAGATGGTTTTTCCGTGTCACGTAGATAACAAATGTATTTGACTACAAATTTTTTGAAAAAAAAAAGAAAGAAGACTATTCAAGCCAGTTTTATAAAACGTTACAAGGAAATTGAAAGTTACCCAATTTGATGGTATAAATATTTAATTAAATAACTTTTCAGCTATTTTTAACTTATGTAAATATTTTTTACTTTCTATTGTAAGTTGAAAAACCTTAAAATATTGTGATAGCATAGACGTAGTTAATTTATTTGTAATAAACATGTAATAAAATAAATATTAGTTAACCACGCCTTTCGCTCTTGTCAATCATCATATGATTTCGATGTTGCCAGTACTAGAGATATTTATTTTTTAACAGAACATTATAATTTTGAGTTATTTTTCTTAGCATTAGGGATGGAAGTATGTTATCGATAAATGTACGGTCTCCTTCATCAATCTGTTTGAAGCATTTGCTGTTTAGATATGAACTAATTACTCCTAAGCTGCTGATTTAACTGTGAATGAAAACGGCGTGAGGAAACCTGCTGAAACTGTAAATTCAACCTTTTGGTTAAAGTGTTTAAGCTGCATTAGCCTAATGTGGTGAACTTTCACCTAAACCATCTCAATGGATTCGTGCTACGGGTACAAATAGACAAAGAACAAAAGGCGAGGTTTGATTTGTAATATGTCACTTAATGGACCTAAAACTTAAAATAATATTATTTTCTTTAATTTTAGCGTAATAGGTACGTATGTTCTTTCAGTCTACATCAAATGTCATCACAGTTACGCTGAAGTAAAATGTTCTGCCCGAACTGTGGGGTATTCTTTTAGATATACCAACCAACCTAATTCTATGATCACCATATTCATTCAATGACGTTATAGTATTTTGTTGTTGTGGGTAATATAAAATGAAACAATGAAGGTATTATATGTTGCTTTAAAAAGACGCCTAACAGTTTTTAGTCGATAATTTTATCGATAATATTTTTGATACCCCTTAATACGATTCACTTCTAAAATGTAATCAATACAAAAAAATTCACGCTAGGAAAGCAATCACAGTCAAAGACTCCAATTAACTAACGTACGAAAGAAATTTAAAATGTCGTCGTCAACAACCTCGCTGCCCTGGACAACACCCACATACTCGACCACGGAATAACAAACTAATGGACGTGTGAAACGGGCATTCTTTTGTAGCCATATTTATGATCTATGAGTCACGACTGGCCTTAGTTGGGCGTCAACTCTCGCATACATGGTCGGTCATTTACAGTGGTGCAAATTATAATAACAACGCAACACACTCATAGTCCCGCACTACGGAAACCCTGTGTCGCTGGTGCCATGGACACACACATAGTCAACCACAAATGACACCCAAACTCGCGAGAGAAATAAATGTAGGCCATACACATACTTCTCCCGGCTTGGGAATCGAACCCAGGCCCTCTGCGTGGCAGTCCGGCATGGTAACCGTTCGGCGACGGAGGCAGTTATGGACTAAATGTTTTTTTAAAATGGATTGTTACAATGTCCTTTGTTTTTATAATAGTATTTTTAAATTCTATTTAGACATAAAATTTTAAACGAAATTTTCTTTTATAAATGTCATCAGCGCCCGAAATCCGCTCGCACTTCGTCATTTCACAGAAACACACAAGTTTTACATTTAACTTCTTTGATGTATGATTATTTATTGGCATCTTGTCATTAGGGTCATTAGGGTTTGGCAGCTGGATCTCGGCCGGGGTGGCCGGAAGATGGTGGATGAGACTCGCACAGGACCGATTGAGCTGGCGTACAAAAGAGGAGGCCTGTACCCAACAGTGGGTGTTAACAGGCTGAGATGATGATGATGATCCTGTCATTATTAAGTCGTTTCTCAACCTAATATACATGAAATGTACTGAAGTAGATATTTTGAATTGCGATCTGCGACCTTATGATAAATAAGGTTAAAGGTTAATGTTGTCAACTGGAAAAAATTTCAATTACAAAATTTTCGCGCGCAATTGTGCAGAACTGTGAAAAAAGAAAAATAAATACGAGTGCTGCTACGCTTCGATAGGGAATCGACAGTCCGCCAAGTTATACAGTCAGCTAAAATCGTCTTATTTATAATTCAATCAATCTCTGTCAACTCACACTGGCGCAGAGTCGAAGCGTCGCGACGCGTCATGTTTTTCGCCTATAGTATATTCATCTCTATTTTCCCACTATTAAGGTGTACATTTGTGTTACTTGGTATTTGGTGTAACGGGCTGGTGTACATTTGTGTTATGCAAATATGGAGTTAAACGTCGACGCGTGTCGACGCGCTTCGCCGCGCGTTACTTGAGCGCAGTGAGGCGTCAGACGCCGACCACACTGTGATCCGGGCGCACTAATGCGAGAGTCGACGCGTGACGACGCGGGTCGCCAAGCGTTGTAGTTGAAAAACAGCACGCGACGCGACGCTTCGACTCTGCGCCAGTGTGAGTTGGGCCTTATATTTCTGTTAGAGATAGACAAATGTGAAGTTTTTTAAATTTTGCAGAGTGAATCTTCACGTCTCCCAGACCCGTTCTCTAAAATATTTTTTTCCATCCTCTAAGCTAAAACGGGATGTCAATTATGAGGATGGAAAAACTTATTAGAGGATGGAAAAAAAATAAAAGAAATAATAATAATAGTTTCCATAGTCTAAGTGGAAAAAAAAGGATGTGACACTGATTGTTATGTTTTTCATTGTTTTCGTAAAGGAAAAGGCATGGGTTTAAAACGATATAGCCAAGTTTTGGTCATAGAAACTAGCGTAGCGTAATCCTAGGTGTGTGGTCTATACATTATCGTTGTTTTTTTTTGGTATTGGTTTTTCGCGTTTCATCAACTTACAAGCTTTTTGACTTTTCTTTTTAAAACGGGGAAACTTATGATATAAATAGGAAATTTGGAAACGGATGATATTATATGTATACTTAAAACAAGGGCAACGGGCAATGATCTTATACTATACACTAAGATCATTGGCAACGTGATTGTCGAAAGAAGTGTTCTGTTTGTTTTCGGTTGAGTCGTTAGAGGATGGAATAAAACCCAAGGAAATAGTCAAACTATGAGTCAAAGTAAGACTTGGTGTATGCCTATTTTTTTGTGAAAAGAACAAAAAAAATTACCAAGACCTGGCTGTATGGTGTCAAACTTTTGCCTTTTCCTTTACGGGAAGAATGGAAAAAAAACAACTTAAAACTATTTTTTGGCATTTAGAAAAATGTTAAGTTGGATTTTCAATATTTAATCATTTGTAGTATTAAATTTTTCATCACCATTAACAAATATGCGTGGCGAAAAACAATCAGAGGATGGTAATAGTGACACGACTAACAAAAACAATCCAGCTTTGGATTTTCCAGTTGAAAAATGGCTACTACCTATTATTGGATTTGTAAGAATACCGGATAGTTTTATGTATTAATTTTGATCTTGTGACACTTATGTACTCATATTTTCCTACTTTATAAAATACGCCCTGTGTTTAGACTCTAAGTGTACTGTATGATTATGTGTTACTATAGTTTGCATTTATAAGATTTTCTTTCATATTAGAACAGACGTCGTAATATAGAAATATACGTTAATTTAAAAGTAGAGAATCCAAGAGATCTATTATTTAATAAAATAATTATATTGTTTTTCTAGTTACTCGGATTTTTAGCCACACTATGTATATAGGTACCAAACGAGGGAGTTAATTAGTATGAGGAGTGCAATTTTGACCTTTACTTTGGCTACGTTCGTTGCTATTTCAATAATTTTCACCATCGTCTCGGTGCTTCTACTTTTTGCGTCTATAGAAGTAAGAACTTGTAACTAATACATTTGTAAAATATTTTGTGGAAAATGTACGGTCAGTAAGAGATTAGAGTATTTGAACTGGATTAAACAATCAATACAGGTTTTTTTTTTATTTGTGGAATTGGAGAGTAAACTACTGACTGTACATTAAGCTGGTTTATTTTTTATACCATATTTAAAAATCGTAAAAAGATAGTTGTTGTGACTCATTTCATTAGTGCGACGGCTTTGTCCTTCTGCACTTTCTACACTAAAGCGTGACACACAGGGGGACGGGTGCTGGACGGGCGCGTGTCGGGTCGGGTGCACGGCGGGTGTAATTAACGGAATTACACCCGCCATGCTCCCGACCGGACCTGACACGCGCCCGAGCCGCACCCGCTGTCAGTGTGTTTCACGCTTTAGACTTGGCTTGGGATGATTTTTTATTATTATTGATACAAAGACAGAACAAACAAATGAATAATTACTTCTAACTGAGGTAACGGATCGAGCGAGTTAGTAGAGCGATATCCCCGTTGACGCAAAAGACGCAGGCATCCAGTGAGATCGAATAATTTTTGTTTGTGTTTGTATCAATAATTGAGCAATTTTCATGTTCGTTTTCACATCCTAATTTCGGTGGCAATTTTTATTATTTGAAGATTCTAGAATATTATCCCGAAGTATTACTTAATATTCGAGTGTAAATAACCTGAATTATTTAATATTTCACGATAGTATACTCGATACTTAAATAATAAAAATTGCCACCGAAATTAAGTAAGGAACATTAGTCCAAAAATTACTCAATAATAACAAACAATCATGGTGGTAAAAATGTAATATTACAAATAATATACGGGGTTTTTTATTACTAGACGGATGGTAACTAAAATATTGAAAATAGCAATTTCACCTAATGGCGGCTTTATTAACCTCTGACGCAAAAAGAAAGGACTAATAAGCCTTTGTTTATGTATCTGTCTGTATTCTCCCAAATAGTTCGACTAATCTGAAGGCGGTTTATGTTTATTTGTACGCTAATTTAATCGGGGTTGATCTTAGATGTGTTTGACATCAATTCTGTTGTTTAAAGATCATCAGCTTTTTTCAAAGAAAGTGTGGGGTTCAAAGGCCTGGGTCTGCTCCCTGCAAGCCATCCGCCGAGACGTCCCAGTATTATGCGCTTGCGTATCCTGGGGCACCTCTCCATGGCAGTGGAGTTAACTTTTGGATTATAGTGGGTATACGGGACTACGGCTCAGGAGTCTCACATAATCGATCGTTGCTCCCCTGAGGCGAGTGGTATGTGTAACACATGTCCCAGCGAAAAAACTATTATTCCCACTTGTTCCGTTGTACAGTTTTGTTGACCGGACATGGGACTTGTTAACTTATGTCTCAGAATGATAGGCGCAGTGGTAGTGCCTCTCCGATCTTTGTGTTTTAAAGCTCACGAGTTGTTCGCCCTGTCACTTGGTATTGTAAAAAAAGATTATGGAATAGAAATAAAATTCTGAACAATTCTGAATTTGAGTCACTCTTGACCAAACGACGATAAACATGAGAACAAACACGTCCACTATTTGATGTCATATGGTTAAAAACCGAGTGCTTCAATTCTATAGCGAATGGCGCGTGTGAAGACCCGCCCTATTCAACATGAGTGCATCGCGAGATTATGCAATGTTTGCGCCCGTACACAGTGCGCATCGGGCGTAAACATACAAGCCGTGCTGCTACGTTTGCACGGAGTTACCCTACATGTTTTATTATACTATGGATGTACACTATTTCAGCCCGTTTCCGTCGAGCCCGGAGAAGATGCTTCAACCAACATTTTTAAATAAGAAATTACAAACAAATATTTTATTTATTACAGAAAGACTCTCCTCAAGTGTCGCGGTACTTGTGGTTAACTATTGTACACTTGTGCTTGCAAAATGTTTTAGCGATTGTAGTACCTATCCTTTTGATATTCGAAAAGAACGCTCCTACAGAAGCAAGTTTGAATTGGATGGTCGTCGTCATGATAGTTGGCCTTGGTAATTATTCAAACATTAAATGGATTCCTCATTTTTACAACAATTCTCTAATTATTATTTTAATATAAATTTTAGAAATGTACTTGAGTTCAATGAAAACCTATTTTTAATTAAGAATAAGAACAAGCTGACGTTAATTACTAAAGTTTAATTCCTAAAACTCTAACTCTAACTCTAATACTCAATGGAAACTATATAAGGCTTTTCTATTGAAAGTCATAATTTAAATCCTGAAGTTTTATTTAATCCGTTTGGAATGGTTATTTATTTTAATTAATTTGTTTTAACAATTTGCGGTTTTTGCCTGAGAGAAGCTGATAGGGGTGAATTGGATTTTAGATGAAATGGTGGAGCTTGTAGCTGTATAATAATTAAAAATTGTTGATTTCTGTTGAGATCTAAAGAGAGATTTAAAGTACTTTAGCTCCATGTGTTAGCCATGAGACACCATGTAAGACCGTTTCAAAATGTCAAATTTTTGCACTATTGATGCTCGTTTACATTTCATGACATTGTGTTCTCATATTCATATGAATTAATGTATATTTGTTTTGTTTCATTTCAGGTTGGACACATTTAACCATAAGGTTCAGAACATTTACAAATGCTTTCATTTTTACCAGATATTAAGATCGATGTCTTCAAATTTGTTATTTATTCAAAAATATCTTACAACTTTTCAGTGAGTTCGATTTCCAAGATTTAGTGAAAATTGAAAAATTGTTCAATAAAGCAACATTGTTCAATTATTAACAGAATATTGTTTAAATTTGCGATATCTTAAATTTATTGACATGGAAAAAGTTAACACGTTATTTAGAATTTAATAATTAGCAAATTTCTTCTTTTCGGTCACTAGATGATCAAATTATGTTTATAAATTAATAAAATAAATATAAATAAAATAATTTTGTTTAATTTCTCACATATTCCCGAAATCATGTCATGACAGCAGTTGTATGCTGGATGACTTCTTCAGCACTATTAACGCAGTGTTACGCGTATCATTCAGCTAGAAAAGCGGAGTTCATTCTAACTCATCAATTCTTAATAAAGATAATATAAAAGAGATGTATGCTGCATGACTTCTTCAGCACACTAGCACAGTGTTACGCGTAGCATTCAGCTAGAAAAACGGAGTTCACACTACCTAATCAATTCTCAATGAAGATAATACAAAAGACATTTGTATGCTGCATGACTTCTTCAGTACCATTAACCCAGTGTTACGCGTATTATTCAGCTAGAAAAACGGAGTTCACACTAACTCATCAATTGTCAATGAAGATAATACAAAAAAGATCTATTTTGCTGGACTCGTCAGCACTACCAACACAGTGTTACCCGTAGCATTCAGCTAAAAAAAAATTTTACTCTCAATGAAAATAATATAAACGATATTAATTCTGCCAAGAAAGCGTAGGATGCGACTAATAGGTTAAAGATTGAATAATAGAGTTTGCCCGAAGAGCTTATATACTATTTCCAGCCAAATGTCTGTATAAATCTGTGCAAAGTGAAAAAAGGGCCCTTTACAGGTTATCAGGTTCTTTTTTGGGTTTACAAGATTTTGTATGAGTAAGGTCTTGTGGCCAACAAAAGAATTGATGATGAGGGTAACATCGCGGTTCTGTAATTTTGACTCCGTTTCAATAGGATGTCGACGTAGGTCTGATTTTATCTTTTTGTTACTGAAATGTTGAGTTTAATATTTTGAAGATAATTTTAATTTTGCGCAGGAATTTTCTGTTTACAATTCTTATCTATCTGGTACTGGGCGCAATTTCAGAAAAGTTGAAATCAAACAACATTTTTCAAGTACGAAGTAAGTCAATTTAAAGTTTGCTCTCGGTCCACAGCCACAGTACATAATAATAACAGTAATTTATATAACGATGTTCTACGTAGTTTTTTTAGTAGACTGCCTCCATGGCCGAACGGTTACCATGCTGGGCTGCCATGCAGAGGTCTTGGGTTCGATTCCCGGGCCGGGAGAAATATTTGCATGGTCTACATTTATTTATCTCGTGAGTTTAGGCGTTATATGTGGTTATCTATGTATATGCATGGACATAGGACACCAGCGACATAGGGTTCTTAGTGCGGGACTATAAGGGTGTGTGTGTGTGTGTACATAGATGTAAACTATTGAAATCACTGTTATTTATTAATAATATAATTTAATAAGCTAATTTTCTTGGTTTTCTCGATTGGATAAAGTAAACTATAACTTAAAGTCCTTCGTAACGGGGTCAGCGCGCCCTCGACCTGGGAGGTAGTTACCTAAGTATGGACGATTAACCCTTTTCACTTTAATGTTACAGACGTAGTTACACCAACTCTATACAGCATACTAAACAAGTAATGAATCAGTGCTTTTTCAAACCATTCGTAACTTCTTTGTAGAGCAGCCCTCGTAGTTAAGATAACAAGGTAAAAGTCCCATTAAGCCGATAAGACAAGGTCTGTAGGTGATAGCATTCTATTTGGGAAGCCTGTATTCCGCAGTGGTGTTCGAGCTAGTTTTAATGAAGTTCTTGGATACTCGTGCGTGCTTTGTTAAGAGAATCCGAAGGTCAACAAAGCAATCATGCACGAAATTACGCTGATTATTAAACAAATTGGGTTACAGTGAATATCAGATTTTGTAAATTATTGTTTAAATGACTTCCGCCCACGAATTTCACTATCCATAAAACCATTACTATATTGGCAGCTTGGAAAAAAAAGAAGTAATAAAAGAATAAAAAATATTATTTCGTGTTTTCGTTATAATACTGTTAAGTTAAATTGGATTTTTGCCACGAATATTATGTAGATATATTCAAAATATAAAGAGCTTTTCTTAAAAACCAAAAGCCGTATCAACGTGTGTCTACCCAATGTGTTCCTGGAAATCTTGTTGGAACAGGCTAGCTGTTTTATTTCATTTTATTTGGGATAACAATAGCCATTAATACAATTTTAACCTTTACATGCTTTTAGAAATTTTTGGTTAGGCTTACTATAGTTATACCCAACGATATGTAGGTATGTACTGTTATTATACTCTAATGCTCTGGCCACACAGAGGCGGCCGCGGATGCGTTCCGGGCGCGGGGATTCTTGTAATGTACGAGTTTATATTAACCACTGAAGAAAAAAACAATGAAAATGCCATAAACCTCGATTACTATCGGAACAGAAAAACACACCAAACCAAAACTCACACATGCTCAAACCAAAACTCATACATTCTTAATTTGAAACACTACAAAATCTTGATAATGATTGGTCGTAGTTTCAAATTTAAAAAGAAATAACAAGTTCTGGGTTTTAAATATAATTTAAACTTTAACCTTTAAGTCATCATCACCTATTATTGCTAGTTACGACGTTTTGGTATTAAATTGAAATTTCAATCAATGTCTTGCCATTTAGCTGTTAATTGCAGAATCACGGCGAATTGGAGTTATTAATTTAGTTCTCCAAAACAAGAAGTGACCATATTGCAAGGGTGTAAGCTTTGTTTTCGTTTCTTGTAACGAAAAAATTATTTCGATAAAAAAAAAATTCAAAATTTATTGTGCCGCTATCATTTTTGCACTCCAAAACAGCACAATAAATCATTTTTCTATGATTTTATAGAATTTACACGAAATAATTGTCACAACCATACCGTACGAAGAGAAAATGGCGGACTGAGCACGCGTGTGAGGCTAACTAACCACTTCTACTGTATTTTCTGTTCTGTGATATTAACCCACCCACACTGAAACACGCGGCTGACGCGCGTCCGCCACATAACAAAAATTCCTGCGCCAGGAACGCTTCGCGGCCGTCTCTGTGTGGCATGAACGTAAAAGGTTATTTACAGTGCACGTATCTGTTAATATATAAATAATAATAACAAAAATAATTCAATAATCCTGCATCTGGTAAAAAATTGAGGAAGAAAGTGAAAAGAAAGTAATTTATAACGAAATGAATAAATATACAATTATATATTACATATATAAAATGGTGTAACAAGCCCCACATACCTACTACCACTTTGTGAAATGTGATATAATGTCAAAGTCAAAGTCAAAGTCAAAGATCATTTATTCCATAGGTAAAATAAATTTACACTTGAAATATAATCGAAATGATATCCAAAGTATCATTGACTGAAGCTGAAGCCCGCAAGGAATCCGCTTACCAAACGTGGGTACAAGCTCGCGGACGCAACATTCGAGCACGGAGGGTTCGCGCGACAAACAGAGCTTTTGACTGTACCGCCAAGTTTTGCAAACGATTCGGCCTATCAGCAAAATTGGGGCC
Organism: Hyposmocoma kahamanoa; assembly: GCF_003589595.1. Classification (NCBI taxonomy): domain Eukaryota; kingdom Metazoa; phylum Arthropoda; class Insecta; order Lepidoptera; family Cosmopterigidae; genus Hyposmocoma; species Hyposmocoma kahamanoa. The sequence continues at coordinate 7,514,598 of NW_020654878.1, forward strand.
AGACTTGCGTCCTACCCTCCTGGTACGAAGCAGTTCTGGTCCCTATCCAAAGCAGTTGAATCCATTTTCTGCCGTCCTACCTTGCCTCTCATGCAAAAACCTGACGGAACACTGGCTCACTCCACAACAGAAAAAGCAAATCTGTTTGCTTCAATATTTGCGAGCAATTTACGTCTAGACGCAAGCTCGAAACAACCACCAACTTTACCTCGATGTGATATTTCAATGCCTGATCCATGCAAAAGAGGTTCGTAGAGCGCTGCTAGACGTCTGCTACGCTAACGACGCTGCTAGCTAAATCTAGACGTTAACAATGCTAGTGGACCAGATGGTATACCGGCACGAGTACTGAGGTTTTGGGTGCCTGGGCTGACTCCTGTGCTGACGCGTCTGTACCGCCTCTCTCTCAAAACGAGAATCGTTCCAGGATCGTGGAAACTTGAAAATGTGCAACCAGTCTCCAAAAAGGGCAGCCGTGCCGACCCCTGCAATTATCGACCTATCGCTATTACTTCCATACTCTGTAAGGTTATGGAAAAAGTTCTGAATAACAAGCTGCTATCATACCTTGAAACAAACGACCTACTCAGTGATCGTCAATATGGCTTTCGCTGGGGACGATCAGCTGGGGATCTTCTCGTGTATGTTACGCACCGCTGGGGCGAAACCATAGAGAAACACGGCGAGACTCTGGCTGTGTCACTAGATATCTCGAAGGCCTTTGACAGAGTTTGGCACGCAAGTCTGCTGAGCAAGCTTCCCGCTTACGGCATCCCTGCTGAGTTTTGTAGCTATCATAGGATATCAGATTTCCTCGATGAACGGTCAATCTGATTTGATAGCTATCAATGTTCCTCTGGGGTCGGTTCTCTCTGCGAATCTTCTCCTGCTGCACATCTGCAGGATTAATGACCTGTAGTAACAGGGAGTACCCAGGTAATGTTGGGTATGCAGATGACAGCACTGTTACGGAGAGATATCTGTCCTGCGCAAAGGATAGCAGGGTAATTATCCGTTCGTTGAGAGAGGTCATAGTCATAGAGGTGGAGCGGACGAACTTGGCCTTAAGTCTTGTCTCTCAGTGGGGAGATGACAATCTGGTCGAGTTCAACGCCACCAAAATGCAGATTTGAGCGCAGAGCCAGAAGACTTATTGGCGACGTTAAGCTCGAATGTAAAGTTCACAGTTTGGCCCACCGGCGCAAAGTTGCCCGTCTGTCGGTTTTTTACGGAATATATTTCGGTGAGTATGCCCATGAGCTCCATCAGCTCATCCCGCCTGCCCCCTTTTACCATCGAACATCCAGACGTACGGCGGGATATCATACTTACTTGGTCGATATTCCCTTCAGGCGTACTAAGTACTTTTCATAATCTTTTATTATGCGCACAGGCCAGGATTGGAATTCCCTATCTGCGTCTGTATTTCCGAATTCATACAACCCGGGTATCTTTAAGGTGCGACTGAATAGGCATCTTCTGGGCAAGCTCGTTCCATCGTAGATCCTATCTTTGCTCCAGAGCTAGGAAGTGGTCACGAACAAGTCCATCTAATTAAAAAAAAATTAACGTTTGTTTTGAAGCAGTTTTTAGATATATACGTGGGGTTTCTAAGTTAGCTTAGTTAGTTAGTTTATAAGTTTCCGGAATGAATAAGAAAAAAATAGTATAAATGATCAGAAATGAATTTATTTTTTCTCAAAATATTCTCCGTTAGCGTTAATTCACTTTTTCATACGAATGAACCAATTTTGAAAACATTTATGCCTCTCCTCCGTGACAATCTCTGAAACATATTTTTTCATACTCTTCGACAGCCTCTTCAGGTGAATGAACTAGCTACGCAGTCAACGATTTTCATCACATATCGTTGACCGCGTAACTGGTTCCTAATTTTTGAAAATAAATAAAAGTCACAAGGTGCCAGGTCGGGACTGTACGCAGGATCGCTCATAAGGTCAACGTTGTTCACCTTCAAAAATTCATTTATCTTTCTGGCCGTGTGAGAACTGGCATTATCGTGGTGCAAGATGATACGGCGTTTACGGTTATTTTTACGGAGTTTGTCAATAACTTCCGGCAAACAAATGGTCGTGTACCAATCACTATTCACGGTACAACGATTCTCCAAAGCCATAGTAGCTAGGTGTCCAGTTTTATTAAAAAAGAAGCAATCATCCGCTTAGAGGCACTTTGCACGCGCCCCACTTTGGTTGGTTTCGGCTCATCTCGAAAGACCTATACACTCGATTGCTGCTTTGTTTTGGGATCGTAACTATAAATCCATGTTTCGTCACCTGTTACTATGTCCCACACCAAATTTGACGCCCCTTCGTTGAATCTGGTAATCATGGCATTGCACCAAGTGACGCGATCCGTTTTTTGAGCCTCAGTCAAATTGTATGGGATCCACCGAGAGCACAGCTTTTTCACACCCAAATATTTGTGTAGTATTATTGATTGTATTTGACTCAAGCCTATGCCTAAAGATGCCCGAATCTCATGGTATATCACATGCCTGTCTGTTTTGATCATACGGTGCACAGCATCGATGTATTTGTAGTTCACAGCAGTGGACGGGCGACCATTACGAAATTCGTCAATGAGATTCACACGACCGCGTTCGAATTTTGCAAACCAGCTATAAATAGTCGTCTCCCAAGCAGCACACCCATATCTAAATATATACTATGAGATATCTAATAGAATTTATTTCGATTGAATATTTTACGAGTTCAAATTCCCTCAAGATATCTCGAAGAAGGTTTCTAGATAATTTAAAGTAAAAGTGGGCACAACTTTATTAGTAGATCACAAGAGTGCTTTGAGAAACTATCTGTAGGTAGTGTTAGGAGTGATTCTTATCTTTTTTCTGCCCTTACCCTTCTAGAATGCTACAAGACCATTTGTAGAATGTAGACAGCTTTTATTTAGTCTTGTAGATAGTTTTTAGATAATTTATAGTCTATGATAGTTTTCTTAGTAACGCTATTTTAAAACCAAAATATTAAAGCGTTACAAACATAGGACGCAATTCTCTTAATACTAATAGATTTCAAGTTTAATGGCTTACAAAATATAAACTATCAAAATTGCAACCTGGCGAAATTAGATATAATATTTCTGACTTTTTCGCGCAATGTTTAATCGGTTAGAAAGCGCAAATTGACGTGCGACTAAATACATTGTGAAAAGTGATGTAAAACCTATCATAAAAGTAATGCTCTCGCTAAATTTTAAATATTTAAGTATAAAATATAAACTTAATAAAAATACAGGTATCGATTTTCGGTTTTAAATATTTATACAAAGCTTAAATATACAAAATAACTCACAAATGAAACCATTTCCAAGAAGTTTTAGGCTTTTTCAACTTAGACTTACTTTTTAAAAAGAAAATAAATTTTTCTCGGCTACTTCATAGTCATTGTTTAGAAATAAAAATGGCGATAAGAATTTAAAGCTTTTTTCAAAATACAGTTGGGAGTATTTTGTCTATAGCTTTATCTATAGAAAAACTTTAGAATACGATAATATTATTTTTACTTGCTTTAGTGTAGTTGAACTTGTCGAAGAATATTCCTCCTATGAGATTTTTATGATTGTCTACAAAACGCGATGTTTCTAAGCGATTTTTCTTTTGACATTATTACAAAATCTTTATAAGGTTATACGAAAAAATGAGTATAAGCAATAAAAAACTTTTCAAAACATTAGGTCAAAAAAACAATTGGAAAAAATCCAATTTGCCGCAAAAAAAAAACGCTATTCTTTATAATTTTGTGGAATGTGCTTATAATATGACTAGAAAGGTGGATAAATTTCGTATCATTTAAATATAAGGAATATTTTAATGACATACCTAAGTTATGATGGAAGGAATAAAATATTAATTACAAAATTGAGGTTATTTTTTCACGCCAACCACATTTCACACAATGATTTCACTGTATTCTATTGATAGACGGCACAATACACATACACAACATTGAAGTACAGTAGTTTACGCGCTCATTTCAATTGTTTTTATCATTTCACAACACGGAATTACTTCACAATGTTTATTTATTTGTCAACAAACAAATGGCGGCCATGACCGGCCCGAGCGCGAATTACGACTATTGTATCCAGAGTTGCCAATTTGTAAGGAATTCCCCAAATTGTGGGGAGTTTCAACTAGATAGGGGATTTTGTGGGGATTGGTGCTATGTGAGGAAAATGTGGGGATTCTAACAGTTTATCATTTTGTTTAATCTATCAATTGCTGATGCATCGCTAGTTTGGTCGTTACTGTTAGAAACACTGTGATGGACTATTTCGATGTGTTATTCAACATCGCACATCTCTCGTATTATTAACAAGCAGCTTAACTAGAATTATTATTAGAGCACTTGGTTCTGAATTGTAAAATTACTAGTCGGTGCATGTTGAGTTCGCCATTCTTTCTCCCGCTTAGGACGGTCCCCGGTATGAAGCAAAACGAAATCGGCTGTTAATAAACAAAGCCGAGCAGTTAGTACTAGTAAACTTTAAATATTAAATATAGGTCGAAGCTCACTGATTATTTCTAACGTTAACATAGTGTCACCAAATGCACAACAAATTTATTTACTACACAACAATTTACCTAAATTTGTAAGGCAAAGAAAAATGATTTTTTGTTCAGACTGATTACAGATTAATGTTGAATCTAATTAATATTATAATTAATATAACTGCCTCTGTGGTCAAACGGTTACCATGCCGGACTGCCATGCAGAGGTCCCAGGTTCAATTCCCGGGTCGGGAGAAATATTTGGATAGCCTACATTTATTTCTCTCGTGAGTTTGATTTTGAACAATTGGCATTGGCAACGCTGATTGTATCGAATGATGTGACTTAATATCCAAGGTTTACCACCTCCACCAAATCTTTTAATATTCTTTACTTTATCCATTTTGCATGAAATCTTACTACGTCCAACAGAGTAAAAACCCTAATTGTAGTATTTTTAAAAATAAAATCTACTGAAGACGCGCTATAACGTGTTTGTCAATAAGTGCAAACACTACAGAATGTCTATAAATTAAATATATCTAGAATAAACTTAAAAACACTAGTTTTTAGAGTATTAATAGGCTTTACTGGACGTGTATAGAACAATTTTACTAAAAATAATCAGTTGTTCTACAGATGAACTTAAAATAAGGACTATAAGAGTAAATCTTAAGAGAGATTACACTTAATTAAGATGTTTGGTATTAAGGAAGTGGTTAAAAAAATTTTTGACTTGAGTGAAATAAGTCTATAAGAACAATTTCTTTTTTCTAAAACCATTTATAGAGAACTATTATCTAAATCTATACCCTAATAAGACTGTTTATAGGTATAACAGTTTTAAGGCTTAGAAAGTGTGCTCCTTGGGCTTGCATAGTGCTTTATCGCCAAAAGCAGTTTGAAGCCGAGGGAAGCTCCGCTGAGCTGTTGAATTACACTTATAGTCGTAGAAAATCATGCTACGAAAATTTTCAAGAGTTAAATCCATGGTGATGTAGACAACCAATTTCTAAAATGAATGTAAAAATAAGTGACAGTCAGATGAAACAAACTGTATTTTACAGCCAAAGAGTTCCATTTTCAAATGTTGTGATTACTTTTAAATATTGTTTATATAAGTGACCAGTTCCGGAAACTTATAGTGCGCCCTATGTATAATCCATACATATAGAGATATATAACCTCAGTACAGAGTACTAAAAAAACCGACCTCAAAAGTACGTGGAATTACATCTATGTGCTAAGTTTTATTAAAATCGGTTACCGGAAAGTGCGCAAACCCGGATTCATCCCGTAGTTCGCTACTATACGGAACTTGACACAGAGATAATAAAAATCGGTGCTCACTACTGAAAGTGTATTGAGAGAGAAAAACGCCTTGGATTGGAGAATATTAAAATCAACCATTAAAATAATTGCTCCTTATAATAAAATTTTGGCGCTATTTATAAAAATGAATCTTCATGCGTGAGCAGCCACTCTTAGAAGTGGATGATTTTCTTCAAAATTAAATGGGACCGCTATGGAGGTACCCTCTTTCCAATAAAAATAGAATCATCAAAATCGGTTCACAAATACCGGAGTTATCGCGTAACACACATACAAAAAGAAGAAAAACAAACATACAGTCGAATTGAGAACCTCCTCCTTTTTTGAAGTCGGTTAAAAACGATCAATATGTGGATGGCCCATCAAAATATAAAAACCATACCCGCAGCGTACGAAAATGACATAATGGCTAGATATATAGAAAAAAAATGTACAATGGTATGTGTCGCTTTACTGCGGGGACTGGGAATTATGGAATAAGAAAAAATATATTTAAATAATTTATACGCCTTGTCGTGTTAGCCTTACAGTACAGTTGCACTTCTTCTGTGGGTACAGCAAAACACCTATATAAACATTACATGTTACATTACGTCTCTCTATTACAAAGACCTGGATTTTAAATAACGAACAATCTCACCCGGACGTCCACACTGAAACGCTCACTCACTCTCGGACATAACCTTGAGCGAATTTGTACCCATTTCTTATTATTTTTATTCAGCAGACAGTGTCTAATCCGAGCTTTTGCGTCGCGCAGGGCGCAGCCGTGATAAATGATGGAGGAAATTAAAACCCTGACGGATGGTATGGAGATTGTTTGCCCCAATGGGACCCGATGTTCTTAAAAGTAGCGACTTTAGGTAACGATCTTTTCTTTAATTGGTTCGTCTGAGTGTTCTAGGTTAAATCTCTTGTAAGTTGATGTTCCTCTGGTACACATCAGGAATAAAATGAAACCCTATAAAAAGAAGCAAACCCTATATCGCGGGTGCTATGGACACATACACGCAGATGACCACAAATTACTCCCAAACTCACGAGAGAAATAAATGTAGGACTTATAAATATTTCTCCCGGCCCAGGAATCAAACCCTTGACCTCTGCGTAGCAGAACAGCAGGGTAACCGTTCGGCTGCTGAAAATGGCTCTTACAGGTAACTTGTACGAATTTTGCCGTCTGCACACAAAGAATACGCCCTGTGCATAGATTCTAAAGTATGTAACTTTTTTGTTCCGATTACGTAAACATTATAGTAACTAGTACTAACACGCAATTTGCAGCAAAGCGAAACGCGTAAGTAAAACAAAGCAAAACTTTCTTTCTATATTCGTCTACTTTCCCGGTCGGTTCTCTCGTTTTTCTCGTCTATTTTCCATCGCCTGTCAGACATTTATGAAATGCTTGCAGATCACAAGTGTATCTGGTTCTGTCACTCTCTCAGGATTGATTCTAATCACATATCAACGTAAGTGTCCTAAACAAACAGCGGTCGGTGAAGACGATTCGGTTCACGCGTCCTGAGGTACAGCAAATCACCGCAAACAGAACTGGATAGATATTGGAGCTCTGTGGACACTTTGCTCCAGTAAGGAAACCTAGGACATTAAGTCCGATAAAAATACAATTATCGTCGCCCTACTATTTTTAGTCCGCTGAAGTAAGTTGTTGGCATGTGCCTGTAATTTCACCAGCACTCTTCAAAACCGGAATACAGTAATGCTGACATTACTGCTTGGCGGTAGAAATAGGTAAGCAGGCAGTACTACCCGCGACGAACCTTTTCACAAGGAGCTCTACTGCTACTGAAGTGCATTTGGTACAGAAACGTGAGATATAGAAACTTATCAATTGATATCAGTGTAGTCACTGTAGACATGTTATTGGAGTCTTGTTTTACTGTAAGTAGGTATCGATGTGACGTAAACACAATATAATAGGGAGAAACTTGAATACTAATTTTTCAGTATCAAAATTCAGTACTTATAAAAGAGTATCGTAGAGAACAGAGAGAAAAAAACCATAAATTAAAACTGAACTACTTTTATTTTAATATTTATTGCACTGAATATTATGTTGTTTTATTACCCTGATAGTATTTTTTTGTGTGGAAATCACTAGAATCATTATTAATACAATGATCGAACACTTGCGTCTGTGCTTTACCAGGGCGACCGTTCCGCGTCTGTGCTATATAAGGGCGACCACTCTGCGTCTGTGCTATACCAGGGCGACCGCTCTGCGTCTGTGCTATACCAGGGCGACCGCTGTACCAACTGATCGGGTCAGTAGTGTGTGTAAAAAATGTGGACTTACAAGGTTTTAAAAATAAAAAGACGATATATAGTTGTAAGTTTAACCTGTCAACAACACTTCACTTGGTATTTATATCATCTAAAATTTCATTAATAATCGAGTTACTCGTTCTCGAAATTACATCGTATGTGTTTCAGAAGATAAGCATCTGCCTCGTAACTGGCACTTCGTCTAAATGACTCGCGCGTATGAAGACATCAAATTGTCATGCCAAGTAACGTCCTCGTTTAAGCAAATGTACCTACGTGTGACAGACATCGCTAACGATTGTTTGCTGCTATGTTAAATTATGAAATGAAGCGCTAATGTTTGTTGAGGAAAATTTAATTTAAATAATATACTTACATACATACATATTTGTAGCCGTAGAGCTCCCTGTGGAAGAGAGCATCCAGGGAAGTAATTGCCTCTGTACCTGCCACTGTACGCTGATTCTGTCGTTAAGCAGTAATGTGAGCGTTACTGCGTTCCGGCTTTGACTTGTCAACCTTATATCTCAGGGTGACGGGCGCAGTGGTAGTGCCCCTCAGATCTATGCGGTTTAAAGCTCTCAGTGGCACTGCAACTGTTAACTCCGTTTGACCTATTACAGAAAAGCCAGTGTCGAGCCACCTGACCAAGATGGCATTGCTCAATATAATTTTTATCTTGCTCGAGTCAATTTCTGATGGATGAGACACACTTGTAGAAGACTTTCTCAGATAGTTATACAATTACAGGTACGTGACACTTTATGTCTCAAGGTGACGGGTGCAGTGGCAGTGCCACTCAGATCTTTGTGATTTAAAGCTCTGAGTGGCACAGCAATTTTTGTGAACAGGCGTGTGGCTTACCATCACGCTCACGACTTGTTCGTCCCATCGTGTCTCACTTGGTATCACAAAAAAGTACTTCACGCCCTTTTCCCACCGGAGTAGGCAGAGGCAACAACCTTCCACTGGCTATACTCCTGACACACATCCTTCGCCTTATCAACAAGCAGCACTGCTTACATACATGCTCGTCCGTTAAGGGTACACTTAGGGTACACTTGAGCTGGCCTTTCTTTAGGAATATACTTTGAATAATATTATGAACTGAGTTATATAAACCTATGAAGCTTTAAGTAGGGGGGCCGATATTTACCGTCCATTTTAATCTTAATACAATTTAAACGATTTGCCATTATTATTTGTGACTGTGCTACTATGAACTACAGGCACCGTTTTACAAGTATTTATATTAAGATACAGTGGGGTTCCTTTATTATAAATAATAATAGTTAACCTATGTATAGTCCCATTGCTGCGTAAAGGCCGAAAAGCTCCAGGTAAACTTCAAATTACATTTTGCACATAAATTACGAAATACTTAGACGTGCATCCTTGGATTCGAACCTATGCCCTCTGCTTGAGAGGCGGTAGGTAAAACCAGTACGCTACCACGACTTTTTTAGGATTCCTACGAAGATCTTAATTTTAAAATGTCATCACTACTAACTTTAATAATTCAAAATTACAAAATAAAAATGTTACATTCTTTTTCCTGCTGCTTTATAACGTTATCAGAACTTTACAAGGTAAGTTCTGTGACCGGCATAATAAGTATATTTTTACCTGTAAGTCCCTAAAATAGCTTGCGTCTTTTGGCAGGTGTCAATTTTCAGCATGGCTTAACCTTGTAAAAGCGATTGCTCTTTTTGACATGACATGAAATCGCCTTTTACCCAGTTTAGCATGGTTTGTAAAGGAGTGAAGGAATTGCAGTGATGAAAGTTTTACTAGGATCCTCAGTCGAAAATGTAATATATGTGTGTAACAAATTTTATGCAATCGTTGCAGAATGGGAATTTTTAAAGCCGAGTGCCCTGTTTAGGTCACAAGGCGTTGCCGAGTAAGTAATAGGTAATAGGTATTAGAGTAGGTACTAGATTTTAAGTCCTAATTATGCAATGATTGCATACAATACTTTTTTTTGTACGAGTAAACTAAAATGATAAGACACAACTATATTTAAAGATTATTTTGTTAACAATCCACGACAACAAACTCAAAAGAAAGCCAAACAAACGCTACAAAACAAAAAGCATGGAGGTAGAATAGAAGTGTCCGTGATTTGCCAAGTACTGATTATATTTTAACTAATCAAGAAGCAGTAGAGCGTTTGCGTAGCGTCATATTTCATATTGTTTTTATTACGTATCATTAGCAAAAATACGATGTTCTTTTTTTGAAAGTCTATATATTCTCTCAGATTGTAAAGTACAGAAGTAGAAAAATCTATTTTACATACGATTATTGTTTTTTTTTACTAATGTGTTACACGTAGTTTTTATCACGCGCTAAAACTTGTAGCTGCATTATAGTGAAAACTCAACGATTTTTTGTAATTGACTAGTATAATCAACGAAGAAAGTTGCATACTATTTGTCGTTTTATTGTGTCAAAAATTTGCCTCAAATAAGGTATAAATTGAACGAAAGTCAAACAGTTTGTTATCATTTGCCGTAATGACCACGTTAACTCATTTTAAAAAGTTCAGTCAGTCGTATTTTCAGTTGTCAGTGGCGCATTAACAATAACGCACACACACACACAGTCGACATAGCCCCGCACTAGGGACACCCTGAGTCGCGGGAGCCATAGACACACACATAGACAACCACAAATTACACCCAAACTCACGAGAGAAGTAAATGTAGCCCATACAAATATTTATATATATTTATTTATATTGTGTTCACTGCTTTTAATAAATTAATACTATTCCAGTATTTGCATCCGATTAGTGCAGTTAGCTCTGTTACTAAAATACAAGTTACTATCACTAGTAATTATAAACGAAACTCGTAAAACACAAGTGAACTTATTACTAGCAAATGTATATGCCCGAGGCAACATATTTGCGAATAATTAAACCATAAGCGCTGACGGCCTTTTGTTAACATATGTATTGGCTGTCCGGTCTAGTTATAGAGTTCGTATATTGCTTATGAAATTGTTGGTGTTATTATTTGTGAAATTATAGGCACATGGGACTTGTCAACTTAAGTCTCAGGGTGACGGGCGCATTGGTAGTGCCCTCCAATAAGATCTTTGCGATTTAAAGCTCTGAATGGCACTGCAAGTGTTATGGACAGGCGTGTCGTTTACCACCGGGCTTGTTCGTCCCATCACTTGGTAATGTAAATTAAAAAAGTATGTATATGTGTATACAAAAAAGTATGTCTATGAGGCAATGAAGAACACAACTCAGTAGAAGATGAATAAAAAAAATCACCTTTTCATGCTTTAATTAAAACACCCCGGAATACAATGTATTTGCTCAACTACGGCATTTATACGAAGAGCAGTGAACTTTGTATCTATGTCGTCAAGTGAAATCCAATTTAACGTATGCGTACTGTATAGGGCACGCGGAACCATGATTTAATTAGGAATTTCGATTGCGGGTAGGTACTGAGCTCCTCCCAGTAACTGTACTCCTGAAGTTTCAAACCAGTACAGGTATGACGGCAAACCGGAGATTTTTGGAACCATTACGTTAAATAATGATGATCTTGTGAGACATTGAGAATACTTCGATGGTTTATAGTTCACTTCTAAGGCTGCTAACATATTAACTGCATGTTTACAGTTAGTTCATGAAGTCGTAATCAACTTCATCCGGCGGAGACCACGACTACATGAAGTTGATAACGACTTCACGCATTAATTGTTGCAGTCGAAGTCTCAGCTACATGAAGTTGATTACGACTTCACGTATTAACAACAAACATGCAGTTAATCTGTGAGCAGCCTAAGGTACTTATACGGTAATTAACTTACAAACAAAAGCATTCCTGTAAATCAATGGAGAAAATGTACTGTTTAAGGACGTCTTGAGCCGTGTCTAATTAACGGGTGACGAAAAGGAGTGGGCGGGATTAATAATGTAAAACCTCACGCACGCCCCAAATGTATCATTTAAAATTCCGTTTGTATGTTTACCTCCACGAGCAAACGTACAAATATTGTTGAAACATACAAATGTGTTTATAAATAGACTCACAAATCTAACAAAGTCAATACAACTGATAGCTGTAAAATCGTGGTAAAATCCATTTGAAAAGTGATTCAGTATCACTATTTTCGTGGAAGACAGTTTAGTAGCAGTAGAGTTCTTTGTGAAAGAGTTCGTCTGTCGTCAGTAATGCTCATATTCCTGCGTTCCGGTTTGGAAGGGTAAAGGTGCTGGTGATATTACAGGAACATGGGACTTGTCAACTTATATCGCAAGGTGATGGGCGCAGTGAATCTTTACGATTTAAAGCTCTAAGTGGCACTGCGACTGTTATGCACAGTCGTGTCGCTTACTACGAGGCTTACTTGTTCGTCTCGTCACTTGGATTTATAAAAAAAAGACAGAAGATGAATTCAATAAGGAATACGACAAAGTAAGATCATGAGTAAAATCTGCTTTGATATCAACTACCGTTTGAGCTTCGAACGGAGTAACGCTTATTGCTGCTTTTTTTATGATACAAAGTGAACAAGTGACGGGACATATTCATAGCAGTTGCAGTGCCACTCAGAGTTTTAAATAGCAAAGATCTGAGGTGCACTGCCACTGCGCCCGCCACTCTATGACGTAAGTTGAAATGTCCCATGTAGCTATAATTTCAACAGGGTACTTCAAAACCGAAATGCAATAATGGTCACGTTACTGCTTGGCGGCAGAAAAATGTAAGGTAGCATTACTTCCCTGGACGAACTCATTCACAAGGAGCTCTACTGCTGTCGCAATGATTATAACCGCTGACATTCTAGATAACAAAAAATCAAACCTAAGAGTTCAAAAGGCGAACACCGTACTCACTGTGAATACAAATCGAAGGCCTCCAACTTCTGACAACAACCTTCTGCTATCTCACCTGTACACTACAACACTCGTTCTACTATGTTATTTCTAACATTTTCAGATAAATTTCATATTTTTGCTTATTATATAGTATTATATTTTGTTCACTACTATATCTTAACTGCCTCTCTGGCCGAACGGTTACCGAGCTGGTCTGCCACGCAGAGGTCCCCGGTTCGATTCCTGAGCCGGGAGAAACATGAAAATTTGTATTGCCTACATTCATTTCACTCGTGAGTTTGTGTGTAATTTAAGGTAGTCTATGTATGTCCATGGCACCCACGACACAGAGTTTCCCTAGTGCAAGGCAATGAGTGTTAAAAAAAACTTCACTACTTTAGTTTCGAAGTTCTTTATCCCTTCAAAACCATCGTAACAACGACAACTTGATCAAACTTATACTTTCTTACCGTTTGGGTAAAATATCTAATATTTTATTTTTTATTTTATTTATAAGGTACACAAACAGAATGTAATCATCACATTGGTAAC
>NW_020654878.1:7618150-7660837 GCF_003589595.1 Hyposmocoma kahamanoa
GTGCTTTTATATGAGTAATGGTTTCGCATTAACACGTGATACAAAATTAATACACGATATTAATATTAATGCAGTATATTAATAGTGAACATATTTTTACTACGAATTCTTAGCAAATAATAGGTAAGGCCTCCTTGAAATCTCACAAAAGACTCAAGTAATACAATATGCAAGAACATTAATCTTCAAAGTCTAAGTACGTTACTTTTATACAGTCAGTTCAGGCTTTATTCGACACGAATTTCATTGCGCTCACCCCGCGCGGCCGCCGCGCAGCGGCCGTGCGTCTAATTACGCTCTATTTATTTAGCTTTTGCGTTTTAACTTAAATGAACGTCCTGGACACGCCGGCGAGTATGATTGTATTATTCAGAGGATTTTAAATGTTGTTGCGTAGTAAATAGAATGCAGATTCACCAAAAATGTACATGAAGGTATGGTACCTGGGCGGTCGCCGCGTAGCGTTAGGGTTAAATCATGTTTTTTTAAATCTGGTGCAGATTTTTTTTTTTTCAATTGAGTAAGCCCATCATATCAGAGCAAGTTGACAAGACTGTATTTCATGAATTAGTGTTTCCAAAAAAAAAAAATTCTCGGAACGTAAGAGCAATGACCCACGATGCGTTGCGGCGCGTCGGCGTTGTAACGCATATGCGGTGACCTTTTCTTGTACAACGTATAAATTAGAATTACATGTCACATGGTACGTTGCATCGGACACGAGGCAGGAGACGAAGCGGGGAGTAATTTAGAGTGGTGGCTGGCACGGGTGCGGGCGCAGGTGAGTATAAATCAAATGTACGTAGATATTCCTTGCGTTCACAGTCGCCACGCGCGCCGCGCGGGTAGATCTATTGGCTCGGTCCGCCTGTACCTTTCACAGTGCTTGGTCTAATGATCTGTTTGCGATTTCGACGTGTGGTCCTACCCGCTCATAACCACTTCGGCACTGTGTGAAAGGGAAAACGGCAAGACGACAATGCTGCTACGATACTGCTGCTGCTACCTGTAGCGTCCGTGTGATCTCGCTCTAAGCTCCTTTAGAAGTACGGACCGTACATATATATAATACATATTATAATATATATATATATATATATATGTATTACCAACGTAAAGTCTCTTTTGTTATGACCTTCAATGCCCTGTAGCCTTCGTTTTTGTCGTTTGTACTAAAATTACACTCTCTACTCATTGACTTACAATTATATGGACGTCGGGTCCGCGCTAAAAAGTGTCCGCACTTGTAAGGCGCTAAAACCGTATACAGAGCGCGACACTCCGCTTTAGTCTTCATTTGTTCTACTGACAGCGCGATACTGCGATGACATTACAATTTAAATTTCGAATAGGTTGACTTGGGACATTTTTTTCGTGGTTTTTGTATTAGACCCGTCGTCCATTTATTTGTAAGTCAATGTCTCTACTCATTAATTTAGTGCGGAGCGTTAAGTATTCGTTCACAAATGCAGGAATTATAATGATTAAAACTTTCTTGTAAAATAATGGATTAATTTGCTAGAGTGATACAACATTTCCATTGCACAATACTACACAGAGAATATTAAATAGCTTTTTTTCAAGCCATTTCTATTACTCAAGTATTCAATACTAGGCTAATGATTTCGTAGAAAAATATGACTTACAAATATAGGTATACTTCTCTACCCAATAGAATAAATCATTCGTATCTTATAGAGGCTTTTATGAGAGATAAATATTAATTGTATCACATAAAAGTTAATCAAAATTAAACTACAATGACCTCAGTGTTCCAGTAGCTTTACGTCTCTGAACGGCTTTTCGGTAGGACCAATATTAACGAAATGACTTTTTAAAATTGGTTTTGCTCTGGATATTTGGTTACTTTGGTTCTCATAATACACAGAGCACGTAATTAAATTGTCTGCTTTATTAATATTTATACACACATATATATACAGCATTTTACTACTTATCAAATAAAACCCACAAGTCAATCTGTTTTTATCTGGCGACGCAGAGCACTTGACGAGGAGATTTCGGGATCGATTCCGGTAGAACCAATTTTTCTAAATTGTTTCTACTCTGCATGTTAACTTACATGAAGTTCATTTTGTAACTCCATACTCATAGTTCAGGGTATCGCTCAGACTTTTAGCCCAGGTGATTGGTATGGCTGTCTGGCGTATTGTACTTAACGTAGATATGAACAGCTATCAATTTACACTGTATAGGTACGTATGTATGTGTCCCAAATAGGCTCTTTCTCTTGCCACTTTGGTATATAATAGGCCTTACGGTTGAGCAGACCAGATAATAACAAAGCTGAGCCACCTAGACGTTAGTGAGTCTTGTGAAAATGTTACAAAATATTAATGCTTTGTATAATACATTATATAATATATTGTATAATTTATTTATGATAAATTACAATGAACCTATAGCTAATGTACTCGTATTTCAAAATAAGCGTCTTTACTTTGAAGCAATCACGTAGTTACAAGCTTTTATACAAGTTTTCATGAGTCCCCTGGAACCCTTCTCAGAAATTGAACAGCCTGTGACGTACGATGTTGTTTGTTAAGTTTCTTGTGGTTCTTTGTTTTCTAAAATGGAACAAAGAAGAACAGTTTCGCTAACAAAAAGCATTCCGTAATTTTTTATTGTGACTGAGCAGAGAGAATAACGAATGTAATAATATTCGTTATTTTGACACAATCAATAAAAAATAGCTAATCTTTCCTTATAGTAGGAATGATGAAAATCCATTTTCTATTCTTGACACAACCTATTGTGAAACATTCGAACAAAATTACTTAGTTATTATAAGGTCATAACATATATACTTAGATAGAACTAACTAGTCATATTTTAGGTCATTGGGCCGATGAGGCAATTCACGGGCTGCTAGTTTCAATATTAACCACCGAAATTCTGTTACAATGAACTCAGTCCATGATCCTTTAATGGTGTTGCCCTCACGAAACTGTTGCTCTACAACAGATGGCTGTAATCTGTTAGCGTCGTTTTAATTAACCTTGTAAACTATATCAATTGCCTACGCACACAGATTCAGAAAAAGCAATATAGAACAAGTGCTATGAATATAGATTTATTTATACTACATGACGGGATATAGAAATCGTACGCCTGGTTATAAGCGACACGCCTGTCCATAGCAGTTGCAGTTGCCACTTAGAGCTTTAAATCGCAAAGATTTGTGGAGCCCTGCCCCTGCGCCTATCACCTTGAGACATATGTTAACTATGTGCCTGTAATTTCACCAGCACGTTTACAATTCAAAACTGGAACTCAGTAATGCTCACTTTACTGCTTGGCGGCAGAAATAATTATAAAAATGGTGAGAAATTTACTATGCATGACTTCGAAAAACTTTCATAGGTTTCTCACAGATGGCGCTAGTGTAAAAAGCCGCTAAAAACCAAAAACAAAGATCTGCAATAAGCACATAGAGAAATTCGTAAGCTCTGCTACTTCGTTTTTTGCCTTAGTTAGTAGAGCGATAGCCCCGGTTTGGCGAAAAATTCCACTGGTTCGAGTTCAGCCGGATCAAGAGATTTGTTTGTGTCAATAATAACAACAAACTAGTACATGAATATTATGATAGAAACAACATCGTGACATTCAATAAAATAAATATTGTAATTTAAAGTGGATACATACTGCGACTTTTAACGCGTTCGTGAAACGCATGATTGCATCGCTACACTCGCGATTTATAGGCGATTGCATCGATACCAAGGCACTCAGCATTGATACGAACACACAATTGCCTCGATGCAGTCGCCTTTAAATCCCAAGTGTAGCGATGCAATCGCGCATTTGTATCGATGCAGTCGCGCGTGTATGTAAAAGTAGACGGTCAGCAACTGCATCGGTACTCCATCGCGTTTGCATCGCTGCTAAAAGTAGCTATGTGTAACCGCTCTTAATGTTACTTACGTGTTCTTTGAGTTACACAGTGAAATACAAAAAAATAGGATCGTTCTGCCACTATATACACCAATGTTAATAAACCATGTGAGTTATATGCAATACACAAAGCGTGCATACGTGTTTCATAGCATACAGGCTGTCGGGAATATCAAATGAACCAACTCGATTTATAGTTATCTGGTTTCTTTTTCGCTGTATATAATTATAAAAAAAATATAGTTATTATATTAAAATCAAACCTGAAAATTTTGAAATTTAAAGGTACAGTGTCTCTACTATAAGATTACAGTGACAGTTACTGCTAGCGACAGCGTAAAATGTTTGTATACAAAATGTTGTATCATCTTGTGATCGTTAGGTGCGCTGTATAATTTGCCATACAAAGTTTAGAACGCAATTTACGCGGACGCTAGCGACAACTGTCACAATAAACTCGTGGTAGAGAAACTAGTTTTAATTTTAATTAAGTTTTAAATAGTTGATCATTACTGATTGGTATAATAGATGACAATTTATTTATTTTTTATAATAATACTAAGTAACGGAACGAACAAGTCGTGCGGCAGATGTAAGCTACACGCCTATCCATAACAGTTGCAGTGCCACTCAGAGGTTTAAATCACAAAGATCTGAGGGGCACTGTTACTCTGAGACATAAGTTGACAAGTTCCATGTGCCTGTAATTTCACCAGCACCCTTACCCTTCAAAACCGGAACACAGTAATTCTGACATTACTGCTTGGCGATAGAAATAGATAAGGTGGCAGTACTTCCCTGGATGAACTATTTCACAAGGAGCTCTACTGCTACTAATTTTATTATACCCAACAACTTGTAACTCAGAGGATGACTTAATGTGTGATGTCTGAAACACCTTTACGTCAAAGTGATACCGACAAATCGAAGGTCATTATCGTTATTTCATTTCATATATTCCATATTTGATTCTTGTGCTATTTCGTAAAATTGCTTTTCATCACACTTGCTCGTAAATAGTATAACTGCGTGGGGCTAACTAGACTACAATGCCCCAAATAATAACTTCGGGCGTTTTTTTATTTACAGCCATGGTAAGGTGTTTTTTTTTATTTGTAGCACGACATATTTCCATAAATAGGTAAAAAAAAAAAAGGTTCAAGTTCAAGCAAGGAGTTTACTTAAGTTCAATATTAAAACATTCGCATTTAATGTTTCTAAACAGAAACGTAATTGCAATTCAGCCACATACTACTTAAATACTTATTATTAAGAAGTTCTTATTTTAATATTGATTTTAATTATTTTCTGTATATTTTTTTTGCAATCCATCATGGCTGTATGCATCTTTGCTTTTTACAACATTTTAGTTCAAGTTGTATTTATTATCGACGGAAGAATAGAAGAAGCTGGCCATGTGTTGATAAAAAAAAACCCGCCATTTACAAAATCCATAATTTGTTGTGTTATTTAACCATACTTATTCATACAAGAAATAAATATTATATTTATTTCCTCGCAAATGTGATTGATGAAAATCATCATATCACAGATGTTAAAAAAACGCAAAACTCGAGTTATAGATTCTAATAGACCTTCGTTAGTAATTTCTTGTTTCCCGTCAGTACATAATGTACTATTATATAATAGTGAACATTACAAAATTATTTTCTGTCTCGGAGCAGTGGATACCACAGAGAAGCTAAAACATAGGTTTGGAGTAAATCGTCCTGGATAATTTCGGGGAGAAGCCAAAATTTATCAAGGCATACATAATGTAAACGTAATAATATCGTATCTTAATACTTGGAAATAGAGTTTGCAGTATGTTTTAATTGTCATAGGTTTTATTTTATTTGACTGTTGCCACGCATCCTTTATAAACAGTTTTATGGCACGTGTAGGCTAAGGTACTTAGCGGCTTTGCCTGCTGAGCTTGTTGAGCGCGCACTAGTGCGGAGATAAAAGGCCTTGTAGTGCTGGGATACAATTGTTTAAAGTTGAAGTTAATCAATTTTTAAATTAAAAAATCAAAATGCTTGTTTTAAATCTAAATTCTCTCACATCGAGTGTATTAAGTCCCTTGATACTGACTTACCCTTTCCGTTACACTCTGTATGGTATATTTTACAACAGTATTTTGAAATAGCGATAAATAAGGTGTTTACTCGTGAATTCCACCTACCATAATAGTATAAAATGGAACTATTTTCTGGGATCTAAATTTTGTATATTTCGTTTTTCAAACAAACAAACGTTTCGGGCTCCTTACAGGTCCCATGGTCACGGCCGACTGTGATAAACGTTGGTTTGAAAAAAACAAGTATATTTATTAGATATATTTAGATCCGAAAAAATAGTTTCATTCCCTATATTATTATGTAACAGTCGCAGAAACCTTAGAACTCGATATACAATGATAGCATTTTATTTGCGGTTTCTAAGTCACGTGAGTGCTAAAAGGCTTACGTTTTATGAAAAATAAGCTTCATATCCAAGGTTTGGCAATATAGAGTAAGAGAAAACGATTGTTTTGTATAAATTATATAAGATTATAGCGCGTCCAGATTGCGTAGCTGTGTAATTACTTTGTGAATTTACCTAATAGCCTTCAAGTAAATTGAAGACGTTCTCTGAAATTGTATGCGGTATTGTTATTAATTGAACGCCAATGGATTTGAATACAGTTACGGATGGCATTGTGGTGTAATAAAGTAATTGCTCGTATATTTATTTATACAAAACATATTAACAAGTTATGTAGTTATAATTTAAGGCTTATTAATTCCTATAAATTAAAATAAAAAAAATAAAAAATGAGCCTAGAAACAGTACAGTTCAATTTTGTGTAATATGCAAATATTACACAAAATAATATTTTCACATAAATATTTTGTGAGTATATTATTATGAAAATAGAATGTGAGGAATATCCGGCAGTCGCTAGAAAAAGTAAAACTTAGGTTTTTAGCAGCACCTCGTATTAAAGGCTTTCTTTTTTTGACTCTTTATTTATTTAGGGGCTTTGATCATTATTGAACATGTCAGCCCCTTACAATTAGAACGCTAAAAATTTCAGCTAGTTAAGTTCATATTTAATTATGTTTCTCAAATATTTGTATTCCAATTATCGTTCACCAGTCAATTATCTACTGCAACCTCCCCAACTAATAAAACCAAACTATAGGACTTGAAGACCTCTGAATAATATCCATGTTAGCCTTATGTGCCAACTTCCCACTCAGAAAGTCTAATAGTTTAAGGGCTCTATTACTTCTTAGATTAAGACGTATATTAGATGTGATATGGCTTACTGAGAGTTTGGAACTTTGTTTCCATGTGTTGTATGAGTAGATTTTGTATGAAGGTTGAACCAAGAAACCCCAAATAAATAAATATACATATATAAATATCTAAGACAATACCACTTATGTTGCTCGGACCCCAAAGCAAGTAACTAAAGTGGTAACGTCATATAGTTTATGTCTGAGCTCGCATCTCCTTTTTCTTTCCCATCCCAATCCGTGCTACGCCAAAGCCCCATCAACCGCCAGTGACGCAAAAATGGTGTGTAATATTACATTCGAACTAGAAAAATCTGTGTCGGCATACATCGCAAATTTTTACAAACTATCCGCATCTCCGCCTGGCATTGAGCTGTGTATCGTAAGTTTTTCATGGGGGTGTTATTGATGGTCAGCTGCATGTAAAGCGGAGAAGCAGTGTGAACGAGCCGAGAGGATCTAAAGTTTGGTGGAAGCAGAACTTGGCGTCCCTTTACTTTGCGAGTTCACCACGAGTCCATCAAAGGTTACAAGTTTTTTTTCACGTATTGCGTCACCAAGAAGCATTTGTGTTATGGAAATCGGAAACAACGACAGTACCACGAACACCTAGATCCGAAACAATATTGAAAACTTAGTTTCTATATAGTCGTAGTCGGGGATCGAACCCGAGACTTCTGAGATGGCATCACCACTAAAACCGATGTGCAAGCCCCTCGACCATGGAGGGCTGGACTGTACAACTATTTCCTTAATACCCCTCGACTATCTTTGGATCTCCAAACTCACCAGAATACAAGTTTTCATGGTATGTATATATATATATATATATATATATATATATATATATATATAACAATATATATATTCATAGTGTGTGTGTATATATATATACATACAATGAAAATATAGTAACATTATAGTACAGTAACATTAGATATAGGGACAGTAGAACTCCTCGTGAAAGAGTTCGTTCAGGAAAGTCTTGCCACCTAGCCGATTTCTGCCATCAAGCACTGATCTGAGGCTTTGCTACTTCGGCCACGTCCACAGAAGAAAACACCCGCTCAAACATGTAACACGAACACTAAGAGCACCACAACTCAAAATAGGAAGACCCATATTTACCTGGAACGACTCCATAAAACATAACATGGAATACTATCAACGTAACAAAGACGACTGGACAGAACTAACTAAAGACAATGATAAATTTAGGTAAGAAGTTGAAGAAATACATAAAATTCACACCGAATCAAAAGGGGAAAGAAATGAAACAACTCGAGCTCTATGGACGAGAACACATCCTCGGCCAGGAGAATCCACTAAGGCAATACGAAGCCCAACACCATCAACGCTCTTTCCTAACAACACTACCTAACCACTTATCCAAATAACTAACTAACCCTACTACTTACTTTCTCTCACGCGCTGCATAGCCGGCAGGAATCTGGCCATCGGTTCCGGCTGGTTGATCTTCCCCTCCACAATCCCGGGCGTGTCAATTGCCAATGAGCAATGACATCAAAAAAGGAGGAGGTTCTCAATTCAACTGTATGTTTTTTTTTGTATGTGTGTTACACGATAACTGCGGTATTTTGATGATTCTTTTCTTGTTGTAGAAATGGGGTACCTCAGTAGTGATCACGTTTAAATTTGAAGAAAATATTCCACTTCTAATGATGGCAAACTAGGGGATAATACTTTTGAGGCCGTTTTTTTAGTACTCTTTACTGAGATTATATGATTTAAAGCCCTGAGTGGTGCTTTGTTCGTCTTTGTATGTACGATTTGTTCGTCACGTCGCTTGATATCATTTCTTTTAAATTGATTTCTTCTAAAACTTAGACAAAGTTGTTTTTGTAAATACGAAAAACTAGCTCAGTTTTCCATTTTTGCTTAGTCGAAGTCAAAGTCTATTTTATAAATCTCAGTCTTATTGTTTTATTAGCGAAACACTATACATATCACAGGAATGCACTGACAAATAATACATGTGATAGTAACTGAGTGTATACAATTTTGATGTACTCGTATGAATATTGAAACCTTTGAGAAATACATTAGGTTCAATTAGATTTGATTGTATATTGATGACTTTTTTCTCTAAATTAAATTTAAACTCCGAATTCCAAAACAAAAGAAAATCCCTTTAAGTATATTCTTATAATTTCTTGTGCTCAATCTGCCTGGAGCTTTATCACTGATTGTTCAAAAATAAAATATCAAAAATATTATTTTTTTTAACGGTATTATTTTGGTGCTCCTTTGATCATTAGGTATTTGGTGAGTTCATTAAGTGATAGTATGACGACCGCTCACACACATAACAGACAGATTATGTTGTTGAGTAATTAGTTGTCGTATCTTTTGTAATTTACTAATGTACGAAACGTGAAAAATACATGAAACATGCGTTGTTGTGATTTACCGTGTTATTTTGATTAAAAGAAAAGTAAAATAAAATTGTTTATTGAATAACGTATTGTACAATTGAATAACTGAATACTAATTATGCGAATAAATGTACAATATAACACATATATCTGAACTAGGAGAATCCTGTATTTCAGGTAAAAAATACTAATTATGCAGGTGAATATATGATGATTAAATTATAAACAAAAAAGAATATTGAAATATAAACAAAACAATAATAATAATTAAATAATGTAATGCAAATCATATACCTATTACGCTTAAATTAGACAACATTTATTTTGAGATAATTAATAAATTCTCTGTATCATCGTAGGACATATTTTGAAGGAATTCTTGGAGAATTTTCTTAACCTTTATGTAACAAAAATGATATATGGCCAGTTTAGCGTTTAATTTATTGTACAAAATTGGACCAAGAAACACAAAAAATCTGGAAATAAACACATGTTTTGATGATACAATTTTGGGGCAGACAATATCTTTTCGTCGTTTGTTAGTGTTTTCAGTACTATATGGGCACG
Source organism: Hyposmocoma kahamanoa (assembly GCF_003589595.1). Taxonomy (NCBI): domain Eukaryota; kingdom Metazoa; phylum Arthropoda; class Insecta; order Lepidoptera; family Cosmopterigidae; genus Hyposmocoma; species Hyposmocoma kahamanoa. The sequence goes on from NW_020654878.1 coordinate 7,628,313, forward strand.
CAATGTGCTGTTTGAGAACTGTGGACTTAATAAATAATTGCCTTACACTTACTTACGTACGTACTTTTTTTACTAAGTAGGACATATAGAAATCCGCGTTATCAGAATTATAAACTGGGTTAAAGTCAATGTTGCATAAATCTTTTTCAAGTTTATTTATATTGATTTTAGAAATTATTTGCGTGTAAGTAGAATTAAGCAATTTACGATTAAGGGTTAGTAGGGCGACTCTATGATCGGTTATTGTCGAGTTAGTAACTAATGCCATTGATTTAAAAATGGATTCAATCATAATATGGTCAAAGCAAGAGCCGTTTTGATGAGTGGGGAGAGTGTGCAAAGGAAGTAAGCGAAATGAAAACGAAACGAGCATAGGTTTAGGTACTCTTGAATGAAGCATATGAAGCATATGAAGATATTTACTACATGTCATAATCTTATTTAAGAGCTAGACTCTTGTCGGTGTTAAATATAATAAGAAAAAAAGAAATGATCACTAAAAAAACTAAATTATGAACCAAAAATTAATTAGCGTCATCATTCACCAAAAAAAGCCGAACCTTTACTAAGTCATTAGTCTAGTTAATAGGAGAGCGGGAGTTCTTCTAATCTCCCAATTTCCAGAGCACCGGAAAAAGCATAAGTACATTTACAAATTAATTTACAAACGAATTCTTTATTGGTGTTACGTCTGCTGTGTATATTTTCTCTTCCAATGATATTTTTTTTTATTCATTACTTAAGTCTTTTAACGAGGAAGTATAATCTAATTTTCATTTCCCAAAATAACGTCCTTCTATTTTTTAATATAAATGCATGGTTCGAATTTCTTTTGTTCATTTGCACGTGTTTGGAAATGAACATTCTATTTAAATATATGTACGTATTGTGCGGACTCTTTACATAACGGAATTTATTTTTAATTATTTTGTTGAATGTAATTTCAAGCAAGTAAAACGTACGTTGAGAAATATTATTATTGTTATACAAACAAAGAACAATTTGATTATAATGACGGTAAGAATAATCATCCCGTACCACTCTGCTACGAACACATAGCAATGTACGCACAAATAAACTACGTCGCAATACTGTGTCGCCATGTTATGAAACATAAGTTCTTCTTACATACGATGACATTCTTATTTGCGTTCCATAGTATAAAAAATATAGAATAGTAAGCAAGAACATGCGTGTTTATCAAATTTCAATTTACCTGTCTTTATCAAATTGGCACACAAAATCCGGTGAATATTTTATGCGTTCTATTTTCCAACCCACGGCGTGTATACAATACCATAATTACACGTTCGTGTTACTTTGTTACACAACACTCCACGTATACGTAGATACCACCACTTTTGATATGAGAAATATCACACCTTGAGCGTCTTACGATATGTATTATTACAGACTGTGGAATGGTTTAAAATTCAACATTTCATATGTTATATTTCTTACTATGACGTAAAACTATCAGAGCCGAAAGATTTGCCTGAAAACTACAGCGGCTTATGATGTAAAATTACTTACATTGAACATGATTTATTTATCATTAGTATGCTAACATTATTACATACAGTAATTTTTACGCCTTCAAAGTAGTATTATTTCTTGTGCGCACGCCTATCACAAGTTCATATAATAGTGTACTATGAACATGTGAAAAAAATCTATGTTTTTTATAATGACAATCACGAACAAAATACTTAAATAAAACTATAATATGATACATGAATGTTATTCCGTAGCATAATTACAATCAATCAAAAGAGTTAAACTAGAATGATGCTGACGCACACCTACGTTACTTTGTGCGTCTGTGACACTGGTTTAAATAAATGAAAAAAACTGGATATCTTTTAGTCACCGAATTTTCAGATTTTCGAGATTGCTACACATAGGAACGATTTTTTTTAGATTGTTTTTTCAAACAAGCCAACATTTTGTTCGAATAACAAACAAGCGTGATTTCGATCCGAAATTATTGCTTCATTTCCTATCTTCAATCATCATCAACCCATTTATACGTCCCGCTGCTAAGCATGGGTCTGCTCTATGCCGGTGTTTTAGGCCATTGTTTACTTCGCTGGCCCAATGCAGGTTGTGGACATCACACGTTTTACGAAGGTGTGAACGTGAATGGTAAATCAAAATCAAATTAAATTTCGCGCATAAATTCCGAAAAATTCAGAGGTGATTCTGACTCGAACGCACGGCCTCTGCTAAAGAGGGCTTTGGTCAAATCATTAAGCTACCACGGCTATAATAGTTATATTATTAGTTACTAGATATTTCAAATTACTGTTTAATAATCGCATTATTAATTTCTGCCGACAAGCAGTAATGTGAACATTACTGCGTTCCGGTTTGGAAGGGTGAAGGGTGCTGGTGAAATTACAGGCACAAGGGCCTTCTCTACTTATGTCTCATTATTACGTTGACGGGCGCAGTGGCAGTGCACCTAAGATCTTTGCAATTTTAAGCTCTGAGTGGCACTGTAACTGTTATGAATAGGCTTATCGCTTACTACCAGGCGCATGACTTGTTCGTCCTGTCAAAAAATATTATATAAAGAAAATCAATAACTACGGCACTTAGACATGAATAATATTGTTGAGACATTAAATAAGATTTCAACGTTCTAATGATAGATGATACGATTCTATGAACTGCCTCCGTGGCCGAACGGTTACCATGCCGGACTGCCACGCAGAGGTCCTAGGTTCAGTTCCCGGGTCGGGAGAAATATTTGTAAGGCCTACATTTATTTCTTTCATGAGTTTGGGTGTAATTTGTGGTTGTCTATGTGTGTGTCCATAGCACCCGCGACACAGGGTTTTCCCTAGTGCGGGGATATGTTGAGTGAGTGCGTTATTTAAAAAAAAATATTGAAGTTTTTCGAATGTCGAATAATACACATGAAAATATGCACAAGGTATAGGTACATAAGGCTTTTTATTCATCTTACCAACTTCAACAAGCTATCATAACACGTCACGGCACTTATTAAAAGAATATCCTTAGACCACTTTCTACCATATGGGTACACCCTTAAAAAGCCAATGTAAATATTTGGTGCGTTAAGTGCTCATTAAGGTCGCACGGGCTCCGTTAATAATAAATCAAGCAAGTTAATCGCAAACGATTTTACGCACAATGGACCTTGAACTTAATATACCTGTGAACACGGTTTCAATCCAAAAAATGACTTGGCTTTTGACTAAAGTTAACGTTAAAAGCGAACTTTCCTTATAAGGTTCTTTTTTCTGAGTCATCGCTTTTATATAATTATAAGAACTTTGTGAAAAGTCCCGCGGAAAGGTAAGGGCCTTGCTTTTTTACCTTGTGTTTCTGCTATCTTCAGCAGAAGTTTGTTTAAATATTATAGTAGAGTTGTCATTTATCCCTAAAACAAAAAAACAAAAATAAAAAAATTATGTCCAACCTTCCAGGGGTAAGATTTCATTACATGCCTGTTGATGTTGTTGACCACTATATTTATCTAGGATACAAAATAACTTTGACCCCGCTAAACCAAATGGCGGAGGTCCATAGGCGCATAGCACAGGCTTAGTCAGCTTGTGGGATCAACCAGCAAAAATTGCGATGCAAACGCCTACCACAGGAGCTAAAGACTCAACGGTCAAAAAAAGAAGAAAGGTCTTCAACTAGTGTGTCCTACCAGTATTCACTGTATTCGCTATGGCATGAAAACAACGAATATAACGAAGAAGTCCGCAGAGAACTTACGAGTCGCACAGAGGGCAATAGAAAAAGCAATATTAGGATGAACATTGCTTGATCGATGACCGAATGAGCGTATTCGACGATAACTAAAGTCGAGGCCGTTGTACACAAAATTAATACGATGAAATGGAAGATGGATCCAGATCAGTGGAAAACGAGTATCATGGAGTGGCGACCATGGGGCAACACGCGCAGCAGAGGTCGTCCGCCACTTCGTTGGGTGGATGACGTTAAAATGTTCCCGGGCCGCAACTGGATGGATATGGCACGGAAGCGACGTAAATGGACAAATATGGAGGAGGTCTATGTCCGAAGACGGTTGAAGTAGACGCTGCTTGATGATGATGATGATCATTTATCTATTTAAACCAAATTGTTTCCCATACATAACATCATCCAAACTAATATTATAAATGCGAAAGTAACATTTGTTATAGACGGCACGAACAAGTCGTGCGCCTGATGGTAAGCGATACGCCTATCAATAATGGCACGTGCACACTTGTCTGATCTGACTTGACGCTGCCGCTCCCCCAAACCTCACCTGTCCTGACGCAGTTCAGGATCGCTCAGACAAATGTTAGTCCGGCTTATCAATAGCAGTGCCACTCAGAGCTTTAGGTCGCAAAGATTTTAGGAGCATCACATTACCAAATTTAATGAATTTTGGTGAAGAGATAGATGGAATCTAGAAGGACACAGGCTACTTATTTTCACAAAAATAATTCTTAAAGTAATCTGCCCGAAGTACTTAATAATAATAAATAAATATGTTAAGACATAAATGTACCTAAAATATATGTATACGTAATAAATATACGTATATTTATTTATTTAAACACTTTATTGTACCACAAAGTAAATTACAAATTTTTAAAAACAATTTAAATATTTGCGTACAAAGGCGAGCTTATCCCATAAAAAGACTTCTTCCAACTAACCTTTGAAAATCTGAGAGGAAAGTTGGTTTATGGGGTGGCATTAAAAATAGAAAAATAAAGAAATGGAATATACTATACTCAATAAATACACAGATAAATTTATTATATCAAATGTATATATACGAATACATATATGTGTATTACGTAACGTTGATACATTAATGCATTCAAAATCTATAATAAAATGAATGCATAAAATAAAACTATAAATAAATATATCAAACGTAAACAAATATTTCATAGCTCTAATATGTGGAGTCTGAACAATCCCAAACTTCAAAAGACCACCCTTGAAAACCCGGACCGAAGGCCTGACCTCGACCGGGAGAAGGTTCCACATACGGGCAGCATTTACTGTGAATGAGCCCGAATATTTTTGGGAACTGTGTTGTAGAAGGACGAGGGATAAATTGGAGCCAGAACGCAGGCGCTCACCCATGGCCTGATGGTATTGAAAACGCTCACGTAGATAGCTAGGTGAAGTGGGATGGAACAGGATTTTATAGAGGAAGCATAAGATGTGAGTATTTCTACGTAAACGAATAGGCTACAACTTCAACTCATCTCTCTTGGAAATGTGGTCGTAACACAAATCTGATATATTGATTTTGCAGCCGCTCCAATTTATTAAGAAGGTCCTCCGAAAGATCAAGATAGGCGACGTCACCATAGTCCAGAAGAGGAAAAAGAAGAGTGCGTATGAGCATAAACTTGGTAGGCAGAGGAAGAAAGTACTGCAGCCGCTTGAGGGAATGAAGTGATGCAAAGATTTTACGACTTACATTAGCGATATGCTCCGACCAAGAAAGTGTCTGATCCATTATGATGACCAAATTTTTAACTGAAGTGGAAAAAGGAATTATGTTGTCATTAAAAGCTAAATTGAGAATCACTATAGACTCTAACTTGGAGATGGAATGGCGATTGCCAATAATTATGGATTGGGACTTTTGTGTATTTAAAAGAAGTCCGTAGTTCTTTGCCCATACCGAAACCGTTTGTAGGTCGGAATTCAATATGCCGATAGCAGTAACTACATCCTCAAGACGAGCTGCAGTACAGATTTGAAGGTCATCGGCATAGAGATGGAAAGAAGTTATATATAGATGAGTGAAGATGTAATTCCACCGATTAAGACGGAAAAAAGTATAGGAGATAAAACCCCACCCTGCGGAACGCCAGCCGTAAGGCTACACCAGTTCGAGTGCGTGTCACCGATCTTTACGAGCTGGGCACGACCAAACAAATACGAACGAAACCATATAATACATGTGTAATAATAATTATAGAAATAATAATGCAATACCGATATCAATTGATTATGTTTCAGTTTGAACTGTTCATATATTAATTTAATTTGCTACACTCTTACAGGATATCACATGTATGTACCTAGTATAGTTATAAGCTTATTAACCTGTACTATACATGTGAATTGCAATAAATGAACATGAATACTTATTCTACGCGGGCACCAGGTAGTATATTTTATATATGAATCATTGTAACCGTCATTTTCTGTTATGAATATTGTTTATTCTTTGATATTATAAAAGTGTCTAACAGTGGAAGTAAAATAATGTATAAAAACTTGACACACCAAGGTAACTTTTAGTACAATGTAACTTTGAATTTTCTGTGTCTACGAAAATGACGGCTCTGTCCACGAAAATGGAGCAATAAATTGCCTATTTCAAAAACTTTCCGTTCTGTGGCAGGAGTTACCTACGTAAGTATGCGGAGAGGTTTCTTCGAGATATTGAAAGTATTTTAAACCACAATCAGCACAATCTTTAATACTTTAGTTTTTGTGTTATAGCCATATTAAACTTTGGAAAACGCCAAAGTGTTTGTAAAGAAACATTGATAAAAATAAGTTTACCTTAAGCCAAGTTAAATGAATGGTTCTCATCACTTTGCCGACTTAAATTATTATTACTTTCATCGCTTCGGTGTCCTCCTCACTGCAACTGCCTCTGTGACCGAACGGTCCCCACGATTCGAACGGTCCCGGGTTCGGGTCGGGAGAAATATTTATATGGCCTACATTAATTTCTATCGTGAGTTTGGGTGTAAATGGCAAATTTTTGATATCAATCGGAATCTTATTACCGAAGCGTACCCATTGCTCCTTTGATGAATTTGAGACTTTGTGAAGACGACTGTCAAGAACTGCTAATTTCTCGTATTTATGTCACGTCCATAGATTTTCCTATATGGTTACGTCTGTCACTACTTTCATAAAAAAAATGTCTTTTTTAACATAAACAACATTTTCATAAATGTACTGTGACGTTAGTTTAAGAATGTTAATCTCCTTAAACTTATCTCTCAAAGACACTATGAGGCCCAGATCGTAAATTGCCCTAACCGCACGTTTCTGCAGGAAAAAATTAATATCGGCGGCATTCCAAAGCAAAATACCGTATATCATTAAACTGTGAAAGTAGCTGAGGTAAACCCACAGACCAATACTTTCTTCCGTGGGTAAACCAATCTAGCTGTTTCGATGTCTGAAGTTTGTCTGTTTTGAAGTATGAGAATTTATTATAACAAATTAAAAGCTTAAATAACATTTATAAAATAGATACAAAACAGTGTACTCCAGAAGGTCAATACAGCACTTTCTGTAAGATAAGTACTCGTCGAAATCAATTTAATGAACTCAAACACGATAGTTCTACTGTACGTAGATGAGAAGTTGGGCAAAGCTGGTTGAAGTAAGTCGTACAGATACATGCTACCCAAGAGATTAGGACCTTTGAAATTTTTTTTTACGACAAGAAATACGTATATTTAAATGTTTAAACCTACACCTCGATCATTCTTTACTGTGCTACCACCTCTTTTTATGCAAACAATCATAGAACAATAAATACAATTAGAAGTAGTTAGCGTCTGGCGCGTGCCAACTATAGGTCTCGAAAGACCTATTTGACCTCAGTCCGCCATTTTCACTTTGTATGTTATGGTTGTGACATTATTTCGTGTCAATTCTCTAAAATATAGGAAAATGCCTTATTGTGCTGTTTTGGAGTTGAAAAATGATAGCTGCACTAAAAATATTACTCGTGGTGGTATTTCATATCATCGGAATGTCCTATTTTAATACATTTTCAATTTTCTGTTTACCGAAATATGTTTTTGTTACAAGAAACGAAAGTAAAGCTCATACCCCTATAGCAATATGGTCGCTTTTTTGGAGAACTAAATTAATAACTCCAATTCGTTCGAACGACGACGAATTGAAGTTATTAATGGCACATTGATTGAAATTTCAAAACGTCGTCACTTGCAATAATAGGTAGAGATGGTATTGAACTTTCAACGATATGTCAACAGGGTAAAGTTTAAATTATATGTATTAACAATCCGGAATTTGTTATTTCTTTTTAAATTTGAAACTACGACCAATCAACAAATTGACTTACAAATAAATGGACGACGGGTCTAATACAAAAACCACGAAAAAAATGTCCCAAGTCAACCTATTCGAAATTTGAATTGTAATGTCATCGCAGTATCGCGCTGTCAGTAGAACAAATGAAGACTAAAGCGGAGTTTGGCGCTCTGTATACGATTTTAGCGCCTTACAAGTGCGGACACTTTTTAGCGCGGACCCGACGACGTCCATATAATTGTAAGTCAATGCCAATCAATATCAAAATTTTGTGTGTTTCAAATTAAGAGTGTGTGAGTTTTGTCGATATCGGTTCTGATAGTAATCGAGATTTAAGGCACTTCCATTGTTTTTTTTTCATAAAATAGAAACACCATAGTATTAGAAGATAACATCGAGTATATAACCAGAAATAGAGACGAAATAAGGGCCATATATTCCTGGTAACACATTAGCGATACAGCTCTTATAAATATCAACTCTCGTTTGCACTGAAATATAGACAGGCCAACTACTGACCTGTGTGTACGTCTCCGTGTATTTCAAAAAAATATTCTGTATTTATTGTAATAAAGATAGTATCTCTAACAATGCCGTGCTGTTCTATTCGGTGGTGTGGGAAAAATAGGAAAACATCTAGTTACAAAACAAACGGAATCACATTTCATCGGTAATTAAATATGTAGTTTTGTAATTTTCGTCCATTATAGCAAAGCTCAAGTTAACTGATCCATTTGATCTTTTCATTCGCAGTTGTCACAGTAATGATGTGGCAGAATAGTTTTCAAACAAATTAAAAGACATTTCGTATCTATTTCTGGTTATATACTCGATGGAAGATAAGCAGGTCAATTCCCGCCTGTTCGGCGCATCAATGTCTATATTTTGCCCGGAGCGTAGGGTTGTCAGATTACTATTTTAGTTGTACGTATAGGTTGTAAACATTTTTTTTTTAAATAAGGTGTTCATCAGAGTTCTCGAGCTATATTGAAATAACTTTTGTTAAATGCAATACTTACGTATTGAAATTTTTATACCAGGATCGTGGATTGTTATCCTGATTATGTAATAGAAATGTTCGAGCCATAATAAACACAATAATAAACACGTATATTGTTTGATGTCATTTTTTAGACACTAAGCAAATGCTTCAGTTCTATAATGAATAGCGCGTACGGCTACCCGCGCTATGCAACGTGAGTACACTATGAAATTATACGAATGTGTGTATCCAAACCAGGCGCACAGCGGGCGTGCACATATACAAGCCGCACTGCGACGTTTGTATGGAATTACCTTGTTGTCTTATTATACTGCGGTAACACTGAACTGCAATAAACAATGGTGATGTTTATATGTCACATCAACACACTTTGTGATCATTGCCAATCAATATTTAACTCCAGAAGTAGGTTCTTAGCGAAACAGCGCTCGTCAACGATAACTCACGAGTCAGCATCTGGAAATAAATTTTCTTATACTGAGACACTACTTCTGCTTGGAAATAATTTCGCGTTGTCAATGTTGATAGAAAACATAACCAAAATATCTACTATCTAAAAGATTGTTATTCTCGATATCGGTAAGTTGCTATGTCGAAATATTTTGAAATATTTTTAGTGTCCTCGTTCCATTTTTCTCGATAGCATTCTAACTTCTATACACTCATTCGACCTCCTATATATGCAAAGACAAATAGCTACCATGAACACTAAACGTAGAAGTTCAATGACCATAATGTATTTATGCGTAATAAATCGTGACAGCAATTTAGTTAATCGTTAAAAATGTAACATGTAGGTATATCAACGCGGGTCACAAACATATACGGCTTAATCGAAACTCATGTCATCAAATTAATAACTCGAAAGTAAACTAGAGTAAAAGCTCGTAAAACTTAATGGCGTTAACGAACATCACTCCTCAAAAATGTTTGATGATAGTTATTTACACGATACATATGATATTCGTACCTACATGTCTCCAATTTAACGATTTATTTTAAAAGCAAATTTTTGGGGCCTCTAATTTTTCGCCACGATGAGCATTTTACGTACAATTTGCACTGCACAGTTTTAGTATGTTGAGGCATAGACGTTGATATCATACGTACATATGTTTGTACCTGTATACGTGTGTACTAATATACTGATAAATTTGTACGTAATATTCATTTTATTGAATACCATGTTTTACTACCATGATGCATATTGTTTTTTGTGAAATTACTCCACTACTTTGTTATAATTATCAATACACAGATCGAACATAAATTTAAATTTAAATTTCTCTATCCATTTGTTATAGATTATGTATGATAGACTATGTTTTTGACTTTTTTGCTATAGCGCCATCTGAGATAATGATGGCGCACAGATGGCGCTGACAGAATAATGGCATACAGATGGCGCAAGCGCAAAAACACCGTTAAAACCAAAACAAAGAGTTTTTATTGATAAAAGCATAGAGAAATTCGTAAGGTCTGCTGACTAGATCTGTAGTTCCTTTGAGAGAGCGGTTGCCCTGGATTGTCATTACCGACTCTAGTTTGAGTCCTGTAAAATAGAAGAAATTTCTGTTTGTGTTCTACCTTTGTATTTTTTTTTACAAAATGTTAGTGCGCCTTTAACCTCCATCTGACCAGATGGAAAGTGAGGTCGACGATGGAGCATGTAGACCCAAATAATGCCTATTCACTCCCGCCTTGAAAAGGCCAAGTTATAACGTTCAGGGAACAAGTCTGCAGGCAGGGAATTCCACTCCATAGCCGTTCGCCATGTTAATAAATATAACAAGTTTGAATGTGTTCTAACAACTTTAACGATTAATTAATTAAGGTTTAAGGTATTTTCGGAATATTTATTTACAATGTTTGAAATAATTTCCAGTGCATACTAACTTAGCCTTGAACTTTGCATGTCAAAAGTTTTGTCATAAAATAATCGGTTTATATGAAAATGAAATATTTTGTATTCTTTGTATTACTATTTTATTGCTTTATACTAAAGTAAGTTGATTATACTAATGTAAGGTGATCTGCCAATTTGCTTTTTATCGGCTCACGATACAGCAATGTGCAAATCAGATTACGCATCGAGTTCGTTAAGCTTTCATCCGGGAGGTACGGGCTGATTGCAAATCCAGGTTTTTTAGCTTCGATTTTTAGAAGGAATACATCCAATCTAAATGAAATAGGTTTATTTTCTATCTCATTACTTGCATAGATATTCAATTTGCATCGTAACATGTGGATTAAATATTTTCTCTTCCATAGGTGTCTGAATTGATAAGTATTTTTTGACACGTAATTTAACTTTAATTTTTTTTGTATTTATTACATTAGATCAAACAAACTTTCAAACTTGAATATATAATAAAGGCACAGAAAATAAAATACAAGTATATCAAAGAGCAACGGAGAGGAGCATATTGAATACAAAAAGAAAAGATAGAGTAAGAAATGCAGATATAAGAGACACCACAATTGTCATTGATGCTCTGAAACACTGCAAAAAATTAAAATGGAAATAGGCTGGCCACACCGCCCGCATGGAAAATGACAAACGGGCAAATAAAATTACCACGTGGACAGGACTACAAAATAAGAGGGCCAGAGATAGGCCAAACGAGAGATGGGCAGATTAAATAACAAAGCAACTGGCTAAGACTGAATTAATAAGGCGAAAGACAAAAAAATGTGGAGTAAAATAGAGGAGATGTCTCTCGAAGAGAGGTGTCTCATTTTATTAATCGTAAAATTCAATTCATTCAATTAAATTGTTTATTATTATTTCATGCTGAATTATTCAATTAGATAATTTATGTATAATATGAATCTATGTGTTAAGGGACTAAATGAGGTTTTATTTTTATTATTATTATATCTATTTTAGACTCTCGCCTCTCCCAAGGTCTAAATAATAATAATTATTATTATAGGTCAAGCAAATTTGAAAATTTTATTAAATTAGAAATTTACCATGAGCTTTTCGATAATGGAAAACATTGTGAAGAAACCTACACTCGTCTACAAAGCAATTAAGTGATATTATGTAAGGAGGTGACTATAACAAAAGGCTAACTAATATTATTATTCTTTAGAAGAGTATACTTACATAATAGGCTGATAGTCTAAATTCTTACTAAGTTAATTCATTATTGAATAAAATAATGATAGTACAGATAAGTAAATAATCTCATTACAGAGTACTAAAAAACCGACCTGAAAAGTTCGTGGTATTACATTTATTTGCCAAGTTTTATTGAAATCGGTTACGGGAAAGTGCGCGAAACCGGATTCATACGCTAGGAAAACTAGCGTATGAACCCGAAGAGGGGGAATATTTTCTTCAAATTTAAATGGGACCAATACTGAGATACCCTCTTTCCAACAAAAACGAATCATCAAAATCTGTTCACTAAATTTTTAGAATTATCGCGTAACATACCAAAAGAAAAAACAGTCGAATTGAGAACCTCCTTTTGGAAGTCGATTAAAAAGACGCTGTATATACTAAAAAGTAAAGAAAATCTTTTTATACATAGTTTGTAGAACGTTCGTGCTCAAATCAAGGGCAAAGCACGTTTTACTTTTCCAACATTTTATTTTGATCGTTATATTGTCGTTTACCCAAAGGAATTGATATATATTTGTTGGTAGAACTTGTTTTTATCTTCCATTTTTGTTCCCACGAAAAGCGGACAATCCAACAGTTCACCTTCCCAGCGTTCAAAGTAGATATAGCTGCGTATAAACGGGATAGAGCCGGTATCCTGAGGTAAACCCCGTGACATGAAATCTTTCTTTACTCCGATGTCGCTTAGCGTTCAGTATGTTTCTAACCTTGACTTCTGATCTTAGGTGAGATCTTTTATACGTCCTTTTTTGAAGTTAGTAGGTTACTTTATATGTCTAACAATTTATTTGTACCATTAGCGTTTAACATGTTTGACGTCAGGTCATTTTGCCTCCAGTTTATTTCTCAAAGTTTTACAATTGTATGAACAAAACTCTTCATTAGTTCACCTGGACTACTGGGGTTTGACATCAGGTCTTCCGGACACTATAATACTAGTTTTCTACCACACGCAAAATAGGCGCCTTGTCGTCGAGTTGCGGACACCAGCCCGTTACACCAAGTAAGTAGTACTAGTTTTCTACAATTATTCAATCCGGAACAACTTTTCAATTGCACCAGTCAACCTAGACCTAGTGTGATCTGGATTTCACATCATGCTTCGAAGGTTTTTCAAATCCAACACGTTAGCATTATTTTGGTACTAAACATATGACATTCTAAAGTTTCTATCTGATATTTAGTTGTGGGAAATTAAAGTGCTCGATATTTTTACTTAATTAACGTAATAAACAAAAGAAAAATTTCTTAAATCTGACAGGACTACATTGCCCTATTAGAGTCGTGTAAGATCAAAGTAATTTTTTTTGTGTTAAGTCTTTATATTAATAATTATAAAAAGAAGTAGTGGAGTCATTTCACAAAAACTAAATGAATATCATGGTAGTAAAAAATCATAATATAAATTAAAATCAATATTAGTTATATATAAACACACAATACACCATATTAGTAAGAAAAACACCTTGATATTCTTACAATGCTATAATTTGCAATAGCCAGCAACTGGCTTAATTCTGCTTTCATGTAGAATTTTTAAAATTTCGCCATCTTGCAAAGTATTACATAAGTCCAATATTATCGCAATATTCACCCTACGGACATTCGACGTATTCTTCCTCCGTTTCCTCTTGATGATTTATTCCACGCCAAAGCAGCGCGGGCGGCGATTTTTTCTACTATATGCACACACAAGTGCGTTAAAAACCGTAAAAAGTACATTTTATTACAAATTACACAATTTAATAAGTAGCAATTAAAAAACATGGTCGCCAAAAACAACACTGCTTAATTTTCTAAATGTCATTCTTTTATTTTTGAGGGCGTCCACAAATAAGTTCGCGCGCCGTGCCCGGTATATCTGATGAATATTTCAGTTCGGCCAAACACGTAATTCTGCGACCGGAATTCCATCCTCACCAACGTTAATATTAAAATATGCAAATAAGGACATTACCATGTTCCTTCTTTCTGAACCTTGCATGTAAATGCACCGAGTATTAAAACAGCGTATTGAATGTTGTCATTTCTAAAAATTTACTCGTTTTTTATTCTTATACCCCGCGCTTCTTGGTTAACAAACGTTTTCACTTTGCTAGGGTTACACTTGATTCGTTTTTTTTTGCTCTCGTAATGCACCCTGTATTTGCTAAGTAAATATGGATTCATGATTGCATTGAATGTGAGCATGTAACGTGAACCAAGCAAAGACATGGGGAATTCTAAAAGTATCTTATTATTTGCAGAACTAAAGAACCTTTCTTTGCCTTTGTATCTAGTACATACAGTAAACCATTTAAATAATTTATTTTTACACATTTAAACAAAAAAATAATTGCAAAAATGAGAAAAGTAAATTACAGAATTTACAAAAATCATCACATAAAAAAGAAGATGTCGTAAGTATGTGAGTGACGGACAAGAGTTTTGGGAAATGTTGAAATCAGTTTGCACTGATTTCAGCATTACATACAGCACATTGTGCCCTTTAGCACGAATATACTTATTACATTTTGATGGATAAAAGCTATTAATGAGTGGCGTATTTTTTTTACGGAGCGAATTTTTTTTGACGACACGCACAACAATTCGTGTCTCTGATGACAAGAAACGCCCACTTATAAAAGTTGTAATGTCACTTAGAGCTTTATATTGCTATAATCTGAGGGGCATTGCCACTGAAAGGATTGTCAAAGAAAAATTTCTTAGATCTGGATGTACAACATTGCTTTATCAGAGTCCTGAACTAGTAGAGTAATTCCACAAAAAATATATGATTATTTATAAATAATAATAATAATAATAATTCATTTATTTGTGAAAACACACAGGTTAGATATGTAAGTTGACATGTACAAAATGAGTGGGTATAGTTTCTGTGTCCGGCCAAACATTTGGCATACAAACATATTGAAAGTATATTTGGTATATGAATATTATAATACAAACATAATTACCGGTATTGATAATATAAAAATGAAAAGAAAAAAAAAAGAAAATATATTTAAAGTATTATATATGTTTATAATATCGTTAGTATTCAAGAATGTCAGATTAATTATTAATGTCCAAAAATAGTGAATATAATATAAACAAATTAATTCATTCCAACAATTAAATTACAAAAGTCAAGCGGCTTTGTCAGGCGAAAAAGTTGTAAAGTACACGTAATATTCTTCCTAGATAACACTAGTACCTATTATGTTTGAAATTCGAATAACATATACTCACGGCCGACATTGTAATGCAATTGCGAAACTAAACGTTTTATTTAAACCAGGTACCGAAAGAGATCGTAAACTGTGATAGGAGTTTCAGGGCATGCAAAATTAAACATAAAATTCGTGCAGATAGAATTTACAACACCCGCTGCAATAAAAAGATTTCCATAATGCTACCAAAAAAAACATTAAATTGTATTATATTATGCAATATATTATGCACATTGTGCTCGATTTTGCACGAGTTTAAACGTTAATCTTTTATATTTACTTTTTCGACCTGATTAAAACTGTATTTATTATGAATGAATGTAATATTCATTAAATAAATAATTGTCGTAGAATATCATTGCACATACAAACACGGAATATTTCTTTTAATTAATCCTTTAAGAGCAAAACTTCAATCTAAAGATATTCATGGATTTTGACTTTCAATGCGGAGATGGCACTCCATAATAATGGTGATTATTATAAAATCTACAACGTTGAGAATTATAGATAAGCCGACATTGATACAGTCGGCAAGGACAAATTAATCACTCTGAACTCCGCAACTGATTAACACTGACATTAATATAGACGTTGAAATATATCATAAATTACTATTTATGATCCAAATATTTTTCATTTGAAAAAGTAATAATTCCTATCGAGTTCTTAGGTTTTCGCGATTGTTACACATAGGAAATGAAACTATTTCTCTGGATTTAAATCGCGTTTCTATGTTTTTTCATACAAACCAACGTTTCGGGCCCCTTACAGGTACCATTTACTTTACAGTCAACCGTAACCATGGGACCTGTAAACGGCCCGAAACTTTGGCTTGTTTGAAAAAACAAATATACGCGATTTAAATACGGAAAAATAGTTTCACGTCCTTTTAATAATGTCTGTTAAAAATATGTATTACTATAGCAGTCAACGTGTCAAAACTTTTTTATTTATATAATATCAAGTGAAGTCCATCACAGTTGCAGTGCCGTGTACAAATATCTGAGCGTCACTGCAATTATGTCTGTCACCCTGAGATATGGGATGCTAAGTCTCATGTGCCTGTGCAATTTCACCAGCACCCTTTATCCTTTAAAACCGGAAGGCAGCAATGCTCACATTACTGCATAGATAAGGTATTAGTACTTCCCTGGACGAACTCTTTCACAAGGAGCTCTAGTGCTACTAATTAAGTTTATATACTGTATATAGTCTAAATAGTGATTGATTATGAAACAGGTTTTTTTTTATTAAAGAGATGACGGATTAACTTGTACGCATATATAAGGGACTATACTAACATTGGGTCAACCATGGTCCTATCAATCTCGTCACGTTAAAGGCCAACCAGATCGCATCTCACTCCCAATCATCTCACCGGCGAGGACGCGGAGCCCCCCATTTTAACACATACTTCCGTAGAATCTTCCCTATCGCACGCCTTTCTGACGGAATACGCCAGTAGCCGCGGTCCGTGCCCACTTGGGCGCCATCAGACTCGCTACTTAGATTTAGTTAACGTCTAGCTTTTTTAAAGGCTTTCACCTCGCCCATTCATTCGATGGCGCAGTCAAGCCCATCAGCAGCCGACTGCAAAGTGTCCGTCAGAAGAAATAAATGCGTCAACGTCAAGCTGTGGAAGTCGGGAGAAGAGGCCTTTTCCAAGCTGTTAAACACAATATTAAAAAAAAAGAATCTAGATACATTTTAAAAGTAATAACAACTATTTGGTTAGAGGAACCCTTGTTCACCATAAAAATTCATCAAAAGTGATAAACCTGATATACGTCATGTTGAATTTATCATTACGTCATTTATATCGAATACCTGTGATACAACCAGGTGTATCATAAATCTATAAAGATCGGTTTACATCGGTTGAAGCTTTAATGTTACTTACTACCTAATACTTACATACATCTTGGCTAAAAAATATATTTAATATAAAAAGGCAATAAAATATTAAGTTACTTCAATACCAGTTACTTTAGCACGACTCTAACATGGCCATTATAACTGATTCAATTTGAACGGAGTTTTTACATAATTTCGTTCATAGATTTACTTTGCTTTTAAAGGATCTTTTTATACTTGGAGCAATATTTATGAATCAATATTGAAACTCTGCAAAGTAAATTGCTAACTTTTTTAAGATCCTTAGAAGAAATGACGCTATGTGAATTATGGCAAATTCATCTAATTTCGTAATTTATTTGAACCTTTTTGAGTTAAAGTGAATATTTAATAAGTAAGACTGAATATATTTATGTAATAAGTAACAGTAAAGGAAATGGGATCCTGCTTCCGAAATGTAGAATTTCCATATGTATTTGAAAATTCGTACTTGAAATAGGAGTAAATAATTGATAATTCCATTTTTAAGACAACTAAGTTTATTCGAAGTGAGCGTTTTGCGTATTTAGTATTTTATACGTCGCACAAGGTTATAATTATTCCATTGTATCAGGGATATATGTAAATAAATTAAAATAAAAGTGTTTTAATTTATTCCTTTATAATTATGATTTAAAATATTAGTTCAAAAATAAAAACCTTATTTTTATTTAATTTGCAGTATTTGCGAATCTAATCTCGCACCTCTGAATTAGTAGCAGTAGAGCTTCTTGTGAAAGAATTAGTCCAGAGTAGTACTGCCTTAACTATTTCTGCCGCCAAGAAGTAATGTCAGCATTACTGTGTTCCGGTTTTGAAAAATAAGGGTGCTGGTGAAATTACAGGCACATGGGACTCGTCAACTTATGTCTCAGGGTGACGGGTGCAGTGGCAGTGCCCCTTAGATCTTTGCGATTTAAAACTTGTGAGTGGCACTGCAACTGTTATGGACAGCCGTGTAGCTCTTACCATCAGACGCATGACTTGTTCGTCCCGTCACTTGATATTATAAAAAAAATGATGATGTTGATTCAATACCTATTCGATCAATATTCTGTGATACTAGCGAAAGCTCGGAATTGTCTACGAAGGGTATTTGTGTGTTTAAAGAAGAATTTGCAATTGTATTTGTGATTATGTATTTGTGGTTTTTATGAGAACGGCACACCACTACAGTGGTAGTACTATCCTGGACGAACTCTTTCACAAGGAGCTCGACTGCTACTAAAACTAATCATCGTCAGACAACATCAACCCACTGCTGGGCATGGGCCTCTTCATTATTGCGCCAAAATGTTCGATCCTGAGGTATATAATACAATCGATAAAAACGGAACGTATTATAACAGAAATTACAAAATCATACACTCGAACGTCTCGAATGATACGGAAAGACACATTTTTAATTAAAAGAGATTTACATTATTCCGAAATCGATTAAATATCGCAATTTACAAAAATTGGTCCCCAGACACGTAACTTCTCTACGATTCCCTAAATATCTTATTTCATGGGTAGAATGAAAAAAACTATCGGGGCAATCTTGACAGATCCAAGGATGGCAACTGTCGCGTTAAGACTGATTGATACATTGAATATCCAGAGGGCTGCCTCTGTACACTGTTTATTTTATCAAAGCTGAATGTGATGCAAAAATATTTCCATACTAATGTCTAATGATAGGTATATAAAGTCTCTTTGCAATGAACATATGGCACACTTTAATTTTGGTTCAAGTTCTGCTTTTACCGAAGATGTCACCTTTCCTATTTCTGCCGTTAAACGGTAGTGTGAGCATTACTACGTTCTGGTTTTGAAGGATAAGGGTGGTAGAGAAACTGCAGGCACATGGGACTTGTCAACTTATGTCTCAGGGTGTCCGACGCAATGGCAGAAATTATCAGATCTTTGCGATCAGATCATTTCAAGCTCTAAGTGACACTGTAACTGATACGGACAAGCGTCTTGCTTCCCACCAGGTGCACGACTTATTATTCTGTGTCCCGCCATTCGGTATCGTAAATAAATAATTGTAACTTTTTCATTGAGAAAAAGAAACCGATCTCAAAAGTATGCTTATCGGCTTTTTCCGCTTAGTGACAATGGGTCTGTTACGGACTCCTTTGTACATTTTATACTTTTTTCAGGTTGTCCTTGAACCAAAAAAAAAAAAAAAAGAAAAAAAAAAAGGTTGTCCTGGAGACGGTGACTTTTTTGATTACATGTAGCCAAGTGAAAAGTCGACTTTTATTTGTGAATTTTTTTTTTTAAATTTGTGATAGCCGAAACGAACTCGGAACAGCATCTTTGGCATCAGGTACCACATCGAGGGTATACGCTTTCAAACAAAAAAATAATTTTCAAACTCGGTCCACAATTCATGGAGAAATCGATATGTCAGTGTACATGTCTTTAAACATTGAGGATTTTCCTCGATTTCCATGGATCCCCTCATCTGACTTGGTGACAATGGGACCACTACGAGAGTGCACCCTTTCAAACAATAAAAAAAAATTCAAAAACGGTTAACAATTGATATCTGAAGACATACATAAAACAGCCGAACGTATAACCTCCTCCTAATTTAAGTCAGTTAAAAATAAAAAAAGATGGACATGGAACCAGCTACGCATTTGTGGATTTATTAAAGTACTAAATAACACTATTGCAAAATTGCTCTACGACGTAAACGCTCAGCTATAATTTATGATCTAAAAAAGAAAGAGTCAACGAGCCTTGAAGGACGCTGACTAGTCTCCGGTACTAGTTCCATCATCGAAAACGCATCTACTTAAAACGCGCATCATCATATAGATGCCTAAAGTTACTTATGAATAAAAGAACATTAGCAAACTCCCATATAAATTTTTGTTGACATAATTTGTATACGTCTGTTTATGAAAAATATGTGAAAATATAGAGTTGAAATTCCTGAACAAATTTTGTTTTGGGTTTACAATTCTGAGAAGTCATGAAGTTTTCGAGGTTATGTGTTGTGTAATTGAATAAAATATATTCGGTGTATTATTATATCAAAATAAACTACAGAAAGCTTAAACAGAGTTAATAGAAGCTGAATGGTACCGTGGGTTTGTGACGTGACGAAAGCTCAGAGGAAATTATTTTTTATACTGGTATGGTCAAAAGGCTTAAAGTTAAGCCATAACAAATAAACTGAATTAATTAATAATATACCACAGAGTATTCCTGGTAAATCGGACACGAATTATTTTTGTGAAATGTGCCATCTATCCCAGAACTTATTTGTCAGTTTTATTATTATCTCGAGTGGCATTTTGGAGAAGAAATTATAAGTAGTTAATCTTTTATTAGCTATTACAAATCGGTCGAATCAGTACATTTCATATTACGTGAACTAAATGAGGAACATATCTATACGTAGATACTGAAATTCCTTTTTTGGCGGATAGACGTCGCTCAACGTTAAGAAACTGATTTTATTTGTTGTAGATATCGATCCGGTTACATATTAATTAATCATTAGAATTTCTTTTGCTTAAGATTTTATTTCCAGACTTAGATGGGTCGCTATTGTGATTTGAAAAACCTGATGAATTTATTTTATTCAAACTTGTAATTAAGATATTTGAAGACGCTAACGAATTCTTTTAGCTATGATTTTGCCCTAGTTTTTTATATAAAAGTTGAAATGAACAAACTTGATCCTTTCTGTAGTAAGCAGGTTTATTCAAATCGCATTTACGACTAATGATATTTTGGTCGATTTACTTTATACACACACACACACACACACACACACACACACACACACACACACAGAGAGAGAGAGAGAGAGAGAGAGAGAGAGAGAGAGAAAGAGAGAGACACACATATATAAAGTAAATCGCTAGCAAAACATTGTAGCAAGTAAGGGTCCGGAGGGTTTCGTGGAATAATAATAATAACGCACACGCTCAACATAGCCCTGCATTAGGGGAAACCCTGTGTCGCGGGTGCCATGGACACACACATAGACAACCACAAACTACACTCAAACTCACGAGAGAAATAAATGTAGGCGAATCGAACCTGTGACCTCTTCGTGGCAGTCCGGCACGGTAACTGGTAACTGTTCGGCCTCGGAGGCAATGAGTAGAAGTGGTAGAAAGGTGACTGGCGTCCTTGTATATGTAAATAAAGATTACGCTATTTTTACTACCACAGCTTGTTACGGTACCTTTATCGCCCATTCTTTACTCATCACATTATGTAACAGTATAGGTCTGCCCTCTACCCTTCCGACTATCTTTTAAGGACTAATTTTAACGAAAAATAAAAGGGTCGTTCCGCCGTATATCAAATTTATTCAGAACAAGGTTTCCTTCTAAAGATATTAAGTCCCTCTAAATAAGAAAAAATCCAGCTAAGCTCATAATTTAAATTCTATAAAAAAAAAAGAAAAAAGACAATAAAAATATCGAAACTGAACAAAAATAATTGTTCTACTTGGAGAAAATAAGTCATTTCAAGTTTTAAATATAAAAAATATGCATGGAATGTGAATTTTAGTAAGTAGCAGCCCTATTGTAGATCAGTAGTTGTCTATGCCATTAAATCTATAAAAACGTTGTTTATTCAGAAGCAGATGTGCCGTAAATACGTGTACACTTTCGGAGTGGTTTTATTTTCGAATAATTATAAGAAAAGCTAACATACTTTAGATACTTTGTTGTTAGATGGGTGTATTACAGTACTAAGAGATCATATTTTCATATTTCAAACCATTTATGTTGGTAGTGTTTTATCGTTTTCACGAACCTAAGTGTAATTTGTTTACTGTTGTTGTATTTGAATTACTGCGTTTATGGTAATGAAAAGCTCCGATAACATATTTTAACACAGAATGAACATGAGGAAATCGAACTTAAAACAAAATTTCGTTGTTGGCTCTTTGGGACAATAAGATTGTTGTCATGTGTTTTAACACGTTTATCACCGTGGTGGGTCAAATGACATTATTTACCTATTGGGGCCGTGGGGGGACAAAATGACCGGCACGACACATCCAATTTTGCGATGTACAGTCAACAGCTCATCAAGCTACACATTGACGTATCTTGTTCCGTTGCAATGGAGGCGATTTTTGAACAAAAATGTGTAGTCTGATGTGCTTGTTGTCCGTACATTCACGCCGCAGGTGGTAAACGCTACGTATTTATCCATATAACATGACCGGCGCGGTCCTATCGAACTTCTGTTGCCACTTGGTATTTAGGGCTTACCTGTTTTTTTAGACATAATAAAAAACACTTTAATTTAAAATTTAATTTAAAAGTTACATGTATTCGAAAATAAGCTAAAATATGTTTAATTTATTTAATAATTTATTGCACATGAAAACTCAAAGCACAAAGTAAAAAGGTAAAAATTGTATTCTACAAACAAAAGGCTTTGTTAATGTGAAATGTCAATATAAAATCAACAGACGTATATCAGTTTTAGGTAAACATCGATGGAACATCACGTGGCATCCTCCTGGCATTGTGACCAACGCGGCCCAAACATTTATTATTCCGTTTAGGCTGAGCTAGGCTAAATAAAATTCGAAAATAGAAGCAAATAATGTATTAGACATTATATGATATAATTACATGCTTCAGGTCCAATCAAGTATGGGCTCGTTTTGTATTGAAAACATATTTTTCTATATACCCCATGGAATTATAGCATATACTATACATATAGCGGTAGTTTTAAATGCAATATTTTTATTATAATATACCATGTGCGTTTACGTGACCACAGAATTAATATTGTCTGGGTCTAAATCACTTCACATATTATGTAAAATTTTGATGTATACGGGGTTTTAGAAGAATATAGAAATGACACCAAAAATTGTATGATGGACAAGCGAAAGTAATTTTTTGAACATTTTTGAAAATCTTAGCCGGCGCCGTTCGTGTTAATATAGCCTTTCTTTTTATAAAACGATATCCAAAAACATTATGAACTAACTAGAAACCTTGTTGAAAGTATAAGCTTAGCGTACACAAAAAATTTCGCGCACCTATCTGAGGTGACCCAATTTCATCCATTTAATGTGGCCACAGTCCAATATTTATATTTATAATGTACGTTAGGCCATTGTCTCTTTATAAACGAACAAATAAAAATACAGGGCATATCTTATTTAGTCTTTAAATGTAATAAAAAGAGACAAACTGTACAAACGTAATTATCATTAGTTACAGGTTTCTTACCACGGTATGAGTTCTTTTTTATTTTTCAGTTAATCCGTGATCGTGTAATCGTTCCGAAATATCGGAAAAATTAAAAAAAAAACTCTACCGTGGTAAGAAACCTGTAATTATTGATAATCATTTTGTGATTATCCACGATAGCCTTAAAATAAACGTAACTACAAACATTTATTTTGTATTTACGAGTACTTATTATGTACCATCGTATATGAAATAAGGAAATAGTTATTTGTAATGCAAGGCTGCAAAGTTGTTGTTTGACGCGAGTTCTTGTATTGAAACCTGAGCAAGCGAAGAAAGCAAAGATAGATTCCTGAACGTAGTGAGGGTTTCAAGGCACGAGACGCAATACAACTTTGCTGCCAAGCGAAACACATAACTTGTCACCACACTGAGGAAAATGGTAGATGAAAGAAAAATAGTTGAACTTTAAAACATCACGAATAAGTTTATCTTCGGATGCGTTCTGAATTTGCACTTCATCAATTTTTATTCTTGCTTTTACTTATAAATTGTGTGATTAAGTGATTATTGAAATTATTTTAGTTCTTCGACTTATTTTAATAATTTAATAAACACAATTAGTAATCACTGTCAATAATAATAAGAATAAAATATACCAACGGATTTATATTACATAAAGAAGTAATGTACGGACAACGGCACATCAGACTACACATTTTTGTTCGAAAATCGCCTCCAGTGCAACGGAACAAAATACGTCAATATGTAGCTTGATGTGCTGGCGTGTGTACCATAAATCGCGTAGTTGAACGTGTTATTGTCTTTTTTATTCGCCCAAAGAAAAGTTAAGTCCACCACAGTCCATCGACAAGTTTGAATTTCAAAAAACTTTTCCATTCTAGCGTGCAAAAAACGCTTTCGCGCGCAGATTTCTAATGAGAAAGAAAGCCTTTCCGAGCTAGTGAAGTGAAAACATACTTTATACCTATCAACAAATATACATCCACATTCAAGTCATAATTTACCTTCCGAATGTACGGATCAATTTCTTGCGGAATTCTCCATTAAATTAAACTTGTGTTGTATACGTGTATGAACATTATTTCAAAATAAATCATAATTATATAACATTCGACTTAGAACAGTTCTTTATAATTATACATCTAATCACCACGTACATTTCTTTTTTATTTTGCACATAATATGTAATAGTCAAGTTGAGTAATTATAAAATAGAGATAAATGAAAAAAACGCCTTAACAAACGGTTATTATTCCGAGGTTTCTCGGTGAAAGCTTAGTTAACTATCGCTTAGCATGACATGATGAAATTACGGGCACTTGAGACTTGTCAACATAGGTTTCAGAGTGACGGGCGCAGTGGCAATGCTCCTCAGATTGACACTGGAACTTTTATAGACAGGAATGTCATTTACCACCCCAGGCGAACCACATGCTCGTCCCGTCAGTTGGTTTAAAAATATATATAAACGTAGTTTTAAAAATAAAATGAACAAAGAAACATGAAGTGTATTTCCACAGACAGCAAAAGAGGATAGAAGGTACTTTTGAAATATGAGTATACTTACTTCAACAAACACGTTAAGGACACGTAAAAACAAACACTGAACTGAACATAAGAAATATAATATTTGCTCGAAAGGCAGAGAAAAACATAATAATGTTTGTTAGAATTTTGTATAAAAAGATGGATACCAAAGGTAAGAGGAAACCTCCAAAAGATGAAACTCGGATTTGGATCAATAATGTTATTATTGTAATAAAATATTCAATCTCGAGCGTGAAATGATTTTTGTTGCGTTTCTTTTCTGTATTTCCCTGTCTTAAGCTGAGTTATGAAAAGCAAGGAAATTGCTCGGCCTGGCCGAATTGTTTTTGGGTGTAATCTTTTAAGAACCTTCGATTTTTTAATTGAAAAGACATAGTAACTGTATTTTATAAGTAATAAGCGAGAGAATTTCTTTTTGGGATAAACGATACGAATATTTGTCTTTTTTTATCTTAAAAATTTTTGTCTTCTACCATTTTTTTGAATATTCGAAAGTAACTGCCTATCAACCGCAGGTCGATACGAATTTGTAAAACTCTTCTGGTTTTTTGTTATCTTTTCAGTATTATATAACAAAAAATATCTTCTTTTGTTTTGAATGCTGAATTTATCAAACATTATTTTAAGACTTACTTACTTACTTACTCACCATAAAAATTATAATAAAATGTTCGATTTCGGCTTATCTTACACTTTTCATTATATATATTAATGTCTAATTAATTAAATTTTTCTTTCTCTTCTCTTATAGATGTTTCTTTCAAAAACTGTTGAATAATTGTAGTCGGTTAGAAACAGGCCTCAATTTATCTTAAAAACGACAGCATACAATTAATACATTTAAATCCAGATTGACAATTTCCACTCTGTGCTGTTGCTTCATAGTGGTTTTTCAGTTTGGAAAATTGTGTTTGAAATAAGAACCAAAATCAAATGTACAATTTCGTTCTTACTTCAACCAAATTTTCCAAATTGAAAATCCACAATGAATTAACAGCACAGAATGGAAATTTTCAACCTGGATTTAAATGTAGAGTATAGTACAAACAGTGACAAAGCGTAGTAATTTGATTAATTTAGTTGTACATCTGACCGTGCACGATGCGTGAAGACTCTTGCCCTTAAAACACCGCAACGTCGTTTGAACATGTACGTGCCAAAGCCAGTACAGGAAAATGTGTCTGAATTATTTACGAGGGAGCTTTAAACCCTCACAGGACTTAACAAAGGCGATATAACAGTGTATTAAAACCGTTTACGCACTCCCTACCGCCTAATCTCTACGCACTTTAATTATATTAATTATCTCTAAATCTTTACAATTAATCACGGCAATTATCGGTTTCGTGGATATGGTCGTTACTTTAATCTGTTGACCATATTATTGGTTGTGAAAAAAATATTATCATAAACAATTTGAAAAATTTACCTTTTACCGATGAGTCGATCACATTCCTTTGAAGTCGGTAGTTCACACAACAAATAACACAAGGAACGTTATATAATGACGATCGGTCGCGTGTGAATACGTCGGGATCGTGATTTCGAGTGACGAAACGTTCACCCCCTATGAAGTTCTGAAGGATACTGATTCACATCACGTCAACGCGAACCGGCAACGGCGACGGTGTGAAATGCGCAAGTCACGCAGCGCTAACTTATCCACCTACTTTTGAAATTCAAATTGTCATTTATTCGGTCTTATTATGCAGTATACACGAAAAGTGGGAACCTTCGTAAGGTAAATTTCCGGTGTTCGGGCATTTTCACGCTTCAACTTTCGTTGCATAAATGGAAGAAATATGCAGACTATAAAAGTTCTGTCGTTTAAAAATTCGTACAGTTGCGCAAAGTGGACATAAATAAATGAAATATTCTGTATTGTACACTAAGAATGATTGCGGTACCTGAATTCTCTGCAGGGTTCTATTTTCCCGTACTATACAACCTGGATATATTTTAGGTCAAAGTGAGCAGTCGTCTTCAAAGTGAACGTGTACCATGCCATCCATTCCGTCGTATACCAACCAGTAGTCAATTATCAACGTATAATACAACGTATAACATATTTATGTATAATAAAAAACAATTGTCAGAAAACAAAACAAACACTGCGAACAAAAAGGTGGTTTTTGCTGGCGATATGAAAATATGGAAGTCACCACAGACAGGTGGTGAAAAGTTGAGGTTAGATATTTAATCGGCAATCAACAGTAGAGGGAAACGACACTTGATGGTTTTGTTAATCAACGCAAAGCCCTGTTGAACCGTTATTATGGATAGATAATAAAATTTTATCTTTGCAATATTACTAATATGTAGAGTTGTGATAGTGGTGTGGTTATTGTTAAATGGGCATGAAATGAAGGTTCGTATATTGAGCTCGGTGCAGATTATTTGCAACGCAACTTGCAATGCAACGTGAACATCTATGACGATACTGCGGGCACTTAAAGTGCTCAATTGACGGATCACAACGCAAGCGCTGCGAATACGCGTAGAAAGCGCGCAGTCTGTTTGCGAATACATTAAAATGTATGTGAAATGTTTCATGGCGTGTAACATTGCATGTACGTGTGGCGCACTATAAGTATCCGAAATGAATAAGAAAAAATACTATAAATGGTCAGAAATGAATTTATTGTTTCTCCAAATATTCTCCATTAGCGTTAATGCACTTTTTCATACGAATGAACCAATTTTGAAAACATTTATGTCACTTGACATAAATTTTTTCAAAATTGGTTCATTCGTCTGTTTCTGAGATTATCACGGAGAAGTCTCCGTGATAATCTCAGAAACATATTTTTCATACTCGTCGACAGCCTCTTCGGGTGATGAAAATCGTTGATCGCGTAACTGGTTCTTAATTTTTGGAAATAAATAAGTCACAAGGTGCCAGGTCAAGATTGTACGCGAAATGGCTCATAAGGTCAACGTTGTTCACCTTCAAAAATTTATTTGTTTCTCTGGCCGTGTGAGAACTGGCATTATCGTGGTGCAAGATGGTACGGTTTACGGTTATTTTTACGGATTTGTCAATAACTTCCGGCAAGTAAATGGTCGCGTACCAATCACTATTCACGGTACAACGATTCTCCAAAGGAACAGAAGCCACGTGTCCAGTTTTATTAAAAAAAGAAGCAATCATCCGCTTTGCATGCGCACCACTTTGGTTGGTTTTGGCTCATCTCGAAAGACCCATACGCTCGATTGCTGCTTTGTATTGGGATCGTAACTATAAATCCATGTTTCGTCACCTGTTACTATGTCCCACACCAAATTTGACGCCCCTTCGTTGAATCTGGTAGCATTGCATTGCACCAAGTGACGCTATCCGTTTTTTGACACTCAGTCAAATTATGTGGGATCCACCGAGAGCACAGCTTTTTCACACCCAAATGTTTTTGTAGTATTGTTTGTATTTGACTCATGCCTATGCCTAAAGATGGTCGAATCTCATGGTATGTCCATGCCAGTCTATTTTGATCACACGGCGCACAGCATCGATGTTTTTGTTGTTCACAGCAGTGTACGGGCGACCATCACGAAATTCGTCACTGAGATTCACACGACCGCTTTTGAATTCTGCAAACCAGCTATAAATAGTCGAGCGAAGCTCCGCTGAGCGTTACACTTAAAGTCGTAGAAAATCATACTACGAAAATTTTCACGAGTTAATTCCATGGTGACGTAGATAACCAATTTCTAAAATGACGCCACAATGTAAAAACCAGTGACAATCAAATGAAACAAACTGTATTCTACAACCAAAGAATTCCATTTTAAAATGTTGTAATTACTTTTTAAATATTGTTTATGTAAGT
Organism: Hyposmocoma kahamanoa; assembly: GCF_003589595.1. Classification (NCBI taxonomy): domain Eukaryota; kingdom Metazoa; phylum Arthropoda; class Insecta; order Lepidoptera; family Cosmopterigidae; genus Hyposmocoma; species Hyposmocoma kahamanoa. The sequence continues at coordinate 7,657,232 of NW_020654878.1, forward strand.
GGCCAGTTCCGGAAACTTATAGTGCGTAGCCTACGTAGTGTTGTAAATAATCTGTACTCAACTTAAACTTTTATAAAAAACTGTTCTCTTGTCACCGTCCGTCAAAACAATTTCTTCCATTAAATTCTGATCCATGAAAAAAGTCGTATCCTAAGGTTTGACCTACCGCCTCTCAATCGGGTCTTGGATTCGAATCCGGACTCGTACATCTTAGTTTCTCGGAATTGATGTGCGATATTTATTTATTTATAAACTTGCATACATCTGCAAAACAATTTATATGATGTTTGTATGCGAAGGTCCAAATCCGTATTTGGCTCGCGTTGGAACAGTGGCGCAAGCTTCTTATTGTGAGAGGAGGTCTGTGCCTAGCTGTGGGACTATATAGACTAAGTATTATTATTATTATGATAAATGACGTTTGCATTTATTTGTCACTTGCGAGTAGTATTAACTTAATGTTTTTGACATTTGTTATAATTATTAAACAAAAATAGAATTAGCGCGTTTGTGCACTGCGTCCGATTCGTATTTGTTGCAAATCCTAGATTGTACTAGTCTAGAAAACTCGGACCCACTTCGGATGTCGCTTGTGCACAAACATAGGGACACTTAGAAAAAATTCCTTCGATCCGGTTGGATTCGAACCAATATTTCCTAGCAAACCGTGCCAGACGCTATGCCAACAAACAATTTTTGATTGTTTTTTTAATCACGTAATTTTTGTTCTATGTGCACGTAAACTCGTTATTGCGTCCTGTGTTTAGGTCTGCAGGAAGAAATTTCTGTTACAAATAAGCAGTAGGGGAACGGGTATTGGGAGCCCGCGGGTAATGAGAGCGGTGTTAAACTGGACTTTCCCAATGCTCGTATTTGTGCAAACGGCACTCCTATATCTTCGTTAACGTTCGACAAGGTTCGAATCCCGTGGGCGCCCCCGTAGAACCCCGCGTGTAGTCGTATGAGATGGTTGTGTGTTTTTCGCTCCGCGCTTATAAAATTTGCTCAATTTCGTCATCCCAGGTAAGCATTAAAATGCATAGATACTAACATTGTATTTACACTAGCTATGTCACCATATCTATCAAATTTTAGAAGTTATGCTTGAAATCACAATAAAAATAGAAATGTTTTTACTGTTTTATTCCATTTTCAATTCGATGTTACGCGGGTAATGAGAGCTATTTGGCTATCCCATTGCAATATTACTTGGATATTCCTCTAACACTTTCTTGTTTATTTTCATTACTTTTTAACTTGTATATTTTCTTACTTTAATTTTTTTTTTCAGACTGATTATATATAATGGCTCCCATTTGACATACATGATTCTTACCGGCTCCCATTTCCCGAACTGTGGGGTAATTAGAGCGAATAACATGTTTTAGTTTATTTTTCTTTTTTAACCAAACGTTTTGTTTTAGTTTCATATTTTTTCTGTGATTATCTAGTACCCAGATATGTGAAGCGTACGTTCATAACTAATAAAAATTTAAATTGCATAAATTATGACTTTCATTGTCAATTTTCCTTAGTAGGTTCCTTCACCCACGCTCCCCTACATTTTGTTTGTGTTTTCCTTATTACTAAATGTCTTTTTGTGTAATAAATTATTGAATAAATAAATTAATAAGTAGGTAGTAGTTTGATTAGCGAATCTATCTTATTGATACATTTGTGTTATCTAATTGTACAACGCCTGTGTTAATTATACAAAAGCTCTTCATTATTGGGAGATCAACGAAGATTTTTGTAGTCGTAACATGAACGTCAGTTTCACGCATCAGGCTACATTCATAACTGAACTATATGTATATTTAGTAGCAGTAGAGCTCCTTGTGGAAGAGTTTGTCCAGGGTAATACTGCCACCTTACCTATTTCAGCCGCCAAGCAATAATGTCAGCATTACTGTGTTCCGGTTTTGAAGGGTACGGGTGCTGGTCAAATTACAGGCACATAGGACTTGTCAACTTATGTCTAGGGTGACGGTCGCAGTGGCAGCACCCCTCAAATCTATGCGATTTAAAGCTCTGAGTGGCACTGCAACTGTTATGGACAGGCGTGTAGCTTACCATCAGGCGCACGACTTGTTCGTCCAGTCACTTGATATTATAAAAAAATATATTTTCATTGGCCTGATGGTAAGTGACATGCTAAGTTGGTTCGAATCCAGCTGGATCAAAGGAATTGTTTCTAAGTGTCCCTATGTTTGTGTTAATAATTATGGCACGCTTATCCATAGCCGGAACGCTGTATTGCTCACATTCTGCTTGGTGGCAGAAATAGGCAAGGTGGTTATATTTCCCTGAAATAATCAACGCACAAGGAGCTCTACTGCTTCATAAATGCTGACCTCATAAATATATAAAGCAGGCAGGGTTAACAAACCAAGATCTCTGAATGTAGGTTTACATCGATTACCTACGCCGTTGTTTATCGGTCAATTGCCACGATCGCCGCTGCTGCGTAAAAGAGATGTGCATTGTCTTATTTTACTATGATATTACTTTATAATAATTTATACAATTATACACACACGGACAAATTATCTTTCTATCTCTCACTCACACACATACACACACACAAATGCGCGCGCCCGCACGATCCCGCACACGCACACACACTCACGCAAACACACACCAACTACGTTTTTGGGGAAGATTAACTAGACTATTTTAAGTTTCACTTTGTGTATATTTTAAACGCTGTTAGTTTTCTATAAAAATAAAATAAAATATTGTAGTCAGACGACGATTTACAGCTGTGCAGGGAGTGACTAGTTTACTGAGCGATCTACTGATTTAAATTTCACGACTTGGAATTTCCGTAAACATCAGTTTTGCGACTGGCGATGACATTCCAGTTGATGTTGGGAATAAAAAAATATGTATGTACGTACTAGCGTATGATCAAAGACTAGTGTACTAGATGCGGCGTTCCAAAAACACACTGTGTTTCACTGAGTTACGAACCCGTCACAACACTTCATTTACTTGGTTGTCAAACATTTAAGATGTCGGACGCAGATGCGATCCTCTTTGAAAATTAATTTACATCGGTGTGTTGTTCACGTTTCGCTAGCTCGCTAACTGTGTAAACATAAATTTAAAATTATTTACATTTATTAAAAGTATTTGGAGTAATGTAGTGGTTATTGGTTAATAATTGTGTATTGTAATAATTGATGATCGCGAAATAATAAGTAAAATTTCACAATTTCCGTTTTGTTTCCGAAAGCATGTTGTGACTTGCGTTAAAACATAATATCATAGATCAATAAGCAACAAAGTATTACGAGTAGATAATAACGGAATACATATAATATTATAGTTACCATGGTTACCATAAAAACTGAAAAAAATCTATGATTTCAAGACGTCTCTAAATTTTTTCTTTTATTTAATTCGTTTTTGCTTTTGAGACATTCGTATGTTCTCATCTTTTAAACAACTAAATAATACCACCCCGAAGACCTAACTTGAATTAATGTGGATGTTACGCTAGTACAATTGGGTAACAAACGGAAGGCCCCTGGGTCAAAGCATAATGAATTGTATTGTGCAACCAATAGCGACTTTGCCATTGGTTATAGATAAATATTATTA
>NW_020654878.1:7661237-7674035 GCF_003589595.1 Hyposmocoma kahamanoa
AAATTTTAAAATCTTATGAGCATAGAAACCTGCGTTGGGGTGTGAAACACCTTACGCGACAAATTAAGGGTTAACTATTAATAGTGTTTTGTTTGAAACATAGTAGTTTCTGTGAATGTTCTTGTCTATAGTACATTGAAGTCTTTGCCAGACTGTCAGTTCTTTAATGAATAAACAAAAAAAAGTTACAACTATAAGTAAGTAATAAATATAATATAAGTAATTGTTGAGCAACATTACTTTATTCATGTCGTTTAATACTAAAGAATGTCAAAGTAATAATGTAAGTGAAAGTAAGCTGGAAACTAAAATAAAGATGAATTCTAACCTCGATAGACTCAAAGAAGGAAAACTACAGGCTTAGAAATGTAAGCCCCATTTCGTAGATAATTTAATTTACTTTCACGGCAAAAAAGTTCGAGCATTTTCAAACCTAGTTTATATGGAACAAGGTTAGTTTATTTTATAATAATTTATTTGTTTTATGTCTCGTACCTTTCAATATCCGAGGACTTTTCATACTGGGGTCATGGAGTAGTTTCGATACGCTTATATATTTGTTGAATTGTATAGTTTTTTGGGTGTGCTATGATAGGTATAGTAGGTATATAATTTTTAGCTAATGCGGCGTTATACAAAACAATACCGTAATGTCAAATATCATGTAAATCAATCCTGTAATTTGGAATTTTGACAATCTCTTCCGAAAAGTCGACTACGCATTATATGAATAACGTACAAAGTGTATTTAACATTTTACCATGGCGAAGTAGTGAAAACATAGAGGAAAATATTGCCGTACACAAACGTGGCAAAGTGACAAATATCCGTTTTAAATAGCACGAGAGAAATAAATGTAGGCCATATAAATATTTCTTCGAACCCAGTAATCGAACTTGGAACCTCTGCGTGGCAGAGCAGTATTTGACCATGAAGGCATTATTAATTCGCTAACGTTAATTCACTAACATTAATTCGCTATATCAATTATGAGAGAAATCATTATAAATTACTTTTATTTTCGTATCCAAACACAATGACGAGATATAATACACAAAACTAGTATAATAAAAGTAATATGTACGTACAAAATGAGAATGTAGTCTCAAAAGCAATACCCAATATTTTTCCCCGAGATAAGATACAAGCAATAACACCATTTTGTTTATGTTGACGGCGGTCTGCTCCTCGGGGAGCGAAGGGATCGACGGAGGCTCACTGGTTTACAAGAACTATCCAGAAGCTTGGATAACCAACCTTGCTCGATCTCTTACACATCCACGGGTAACATTCCGGAATAATAAAAGAAAAGGTTAAATTCGGGGATCTTAAGAAATTTGCCAATGCGAAACTCATCTATGCCCGTGGGAGAAAGCCGTACTCAACTCGCAAGTATGATACTGTAATGATTGACTGCCGTTTTATTGCCTTTTGGTACAAATTATAATTAATACTTTTATTCTTATATTAAAGAACAAGCAGAATGCATAATGGCACACGACTACATTGAAATGAAAAACTCTATTTTACTTTTTCTATTTTGACCTATAGGTGAGCTTCAGTGCCCGGGCATATTACGCCTTACTGTGAAAGGCAGAGATGTTCATTAATTAATCTAATTAATAATATTTACTTGAATAACAGTATTTACTTGAAATATTTTTATTTTTATTATTACGACTTAAAATATTTAAATAACGCTTTCTTGTTAAAAGCTTATAATGCGTGCAATAAGAATCACATATATGTAGATATATTTTATTTGTCCTTTCCAAAATTTGTAAAGTCCATTTATGAAAAATAATTTATGTTATTTAGTTTATTTTGTGTTTATGTTTCTTTTTAACTTTTCTTTGTCTTTAAAAAAACACCATGCAGTTTTTTGTTCTTTTTTAAGTTATATTATTAGTGGAAACTTAGATGGTTTAAGTTATCACTTAAGCCAAGTTTAAGTTTTTGTACTATAATCTTGTATACCAATTGTAAACTGTTTGTTTCCCAATAATAATAAAAATAAAACTCATAAAATTCGCAACCAAGTATTGTGAAGGATTGTGAAGCCGCAATTCGTCATAGAAAAACTAATACTTTTTAAATTTTTGTAAAAATTATTAATTTATGATTTGTCAGAATTTACTATGTAAAGAAAATCTCATAACCAGAGATCAGTTTTCAGCACTTAAACTACGAGATGATGTTTATTTCAACAAAATGTATGAATTTTCTTTAGCCTCATAAAAAATAACTAAGGAAACCAAAGTGTCCATATTGACTTGACAAAGGGATGACTAGACCCAGTTTTTGGTGAAGACATAACATGATCATAGCGTTGTTTTTGACGTATTGAACAATTATGTTATAGCATTCTTACATAGATTACTTAGTTGGGCCTTTATACTTCAACTGTCTTTTTAATAAACAAGAATTGAATAAGATTCATTAAACATAGAATTCGATGTTATTATTACATTCAAATTTCGAATATCTCTGAAAAACAAAACAATTTGATTGGACCTCCATTCTAATATCATTCGAGATGAAGTTTTATTCGAAATGAAAACGCTGGCGCTTCATAATCCTCTCAAAAGTCACGCGTTATTACGACCAGTTTATTCTTAATAAAAGAATTCAAATTGCTGGTGAGTTTTACTTTTCGAGTCTAAGGGCGCGTTTATTCGACACGAATTTCATCGCGCTCATGTCGCGCGGCCGCGACATCCAGCGACGGGGAGATCGCGTGACCATCGCGTAGCGACCGCGTACATCTAACTGTCATGGCAAAATACGCTCTATTTATTTAGCGTTTACGTTTTAACTTAAATGATATCGTACCGATCGCGAGGGCGACACTGGCTTGTCTTTGGTATACGCGGCGGCCTCATATTACTCCGAGGAATTTAAATGTTGTTGCCTCGTAAATAGAATACCGATTCGCAAATAATGTACGTGAAAGCGTTGTAACTGGGTGGTCACCGCATGGCGGCCGCGAGTAAACTATCGCGTCATGTAACTTGGCGCAAACGGATACTCCAGGTACCAGTGCCTCTACCACGAGCTTCTTGTGACAGTTGTCGCTAGCGACCGCGTAAATTACTTCACAATTTTGTATGGCAAATTATACAGCGCCCCTGGCGGTAACAAGAAGATACAACATTTTGTACAGAAACATTTTACGTGGTCGCTAGCGATAGCTGTTACTGTTCTCTCATGGTAGAGGCACAGTCGGTATCTTGTTTTGCCAATTTCGAACACAGTTTTTATTGGTGTAACGTCCTCCATGTTTTTCTGCTATACTATCTCACGCGCACTACACTTTTACCTTTACTTTTATTATTATGTAACTTTTCCTCGTTTTCACTACTTCACAGGTAGATAATAAAGCCTAAATAAATGTTTTGTGATCTCCTAAGCAAATTAGCAAGAGCGAGACAAAACATCTAGCAGGTTTTATTATTCATTTGCTATAAAATTGCAGGAGTACCTTTTCGAGAGGTAATATTTTATGTAAATTGATAACGAGGTAGTTACGTACAACCCTTTTTTAATGCGCCGAACTTTTCAATTAAATTTTAGTTGGAAAAGTTTTAGAGTAGGGTATAAAACTATGTGTATAAAGTTTTTGACCTTTACGTTAATTTGAGCTTTTAACTATTTATTATTGCGCTATATGAATTCTGCTCTAACTGTAATCAACGTGTTGTTACTTAAAGTACAGTGAATTGTTAATTGTGACCGTTGTAAGATTTCTACAATTTTAAAGACCGTTATTTGATGTTTAGTTATTATATACGACATGTACCGACTTTATTCTCAGAAGGGCAAGTTCTCAAAGTGGTTGTTTCTTTGAAAGTATATTTTCGTGAAGGCAAATTGTTGGAAGAGAAATTTAGTAGCTTTAAAGCTTCTTGTGAAAGAGTTCGTCCAGGGAAATACTGCTACTTACCTATTTCTGCCGCCCAAGCGGTAATGTGAGCATTGCCGGGTTTCCATTTTGAAGGGTAAGGGCTGGTGAAATTACAAGCACACGGGACTTGTAAATTTATGTCTCAGGGTGACGGGCGCAGTGGTAGTACCCCCCAGATCTTTGCGATTTAAAGCTCTGAGTGGCACGGCAACGTTATGGCCAGGCGTGTCGCTTACCATCATGCCCACGACTTTTCGTCCCATCACTTGATATCATAAAAAATACCAATTTTTATAAGTGACATTTAGCTAGCAAAGTACAAGACTGCCAATGTCTCCGTAAATATAGCTTCAATAGTATTTACACGAAGAACGATCTAGATCTAAATCTGGACAAAAAATACCGCTATATCAAAAATATTTTTTTTTCCGCGGATCTACTTCGTATTCGTGCTGTATGGATATTTGAAAACACTACCAATATAAACATGAAATGTAAAGCGTTACTGTGTTGCCAACTTTGGTAGCCTTGACGGAGCCTCCTAACCCACTTAACATGGTGATTAACCCCTTTTCCTCCAAATATTATAGCAGACGACCATAGGTGTACATTTTTCCAGAATTTTCTATAAATTCAACACGTGTCTGTAACTTTCCAAATTTTGCTTTATACGTGGGGCACACTATAAGTTTCCGGAATGAATAAGAAAAAATACTATAAATAGTCAGAAATGAATTTACTATTTCTCAAAATATTCTCCGTTAGCGTTAATGCACTTTTTCATACGAATGCACCAATTTTTAAAACATTTATGTCACTCCTCCGTGACAATCTCTGAAACATATTTTTCATACTGGTCGACAACCTCTTCAGGTGATGAAAATCGTCGACCGCGTAACTGGTTCTTAAATTTTGGAAATAAATAAAAGTCACAAGGTGCCAGGTCGGGACTGTACGCGAGATGGCTCATAAGGTCAACGTTGTTCACCTTCAAAAATTCATTTGTCTGTCTGGCCGTGTGATAACTGGCATTATCGTGATGCAAGATGATACGGCGTTTACGGTTATTTTCACGGAGTTTGTCAATAACTTCCGGCAAACAAATGGTCGTGTACCAATCACTATTCACGGTACAACCATTCTCCCAGGAACAGTAGCCACGTGTAGGAACGATGCAAAAAAGAAGCAATCATCCGCTTAGAGGCACTTTGCACACGCACCACTTTAATTGATTTCGGTTCATCTCGAAAGACCCATACGCTCGATTGCTGCTTTATTTTGGTATCGTAACTATTAATCCATGTTTCGTCACCTATTTCTATGCCCCACACCAAATTTGACGCCCCTTCGTTGAATCTGGTAAGCATGGCATTGCACCAAGTGACGCGATCCGTTTTTTGAGCCTCAGTCAAATTGTATGGGATCCACCGAGAGCACAGCTTTTTCACACCCAAATGTTTTTGTAGTATTGATTGTATTTGACTCATGCCTATGCTTAAATGTGCCCGAATCTCATGGCATGTCACATGCCTATCTGTTTTGATCATATAGCGCACAGCATCGATGTTTTTGTTGTTCACAGTAGTGTACGGGGGATCATCACGAAATTCGTCACTAAGATTCACACGACCGTGTTTGAATTCTGCAAACCAGCTATAAACAGTCGTCCTGCATGCTTCATCGCCAAAAGCAGTTTGAAGCCGAGCGAAGCTCCGCTGAGCTGTTACATTACATTTAAAGTCGTAGAAAATCATACTACGAAAATTTTCACGAGTTAAATCCAGGGTGATCTAGACAACCAATTTCTAAAACGACGCCACAATGTAAAAACAAGTGACAATCAGATAAAACAGACTGTTTTCTACAACCAAAGAGTTCCATTTTCAAATGTTGTAATTACTTTTTAAATATTGTTTATGTAAGTGGCCAATTCCGGAAACTTATAGTGCGCCCTATGCAGATAGATATAAGTACTTAATAGGATATATAATTGGAAACATTTTTAGGTTACTACAGGTTTTGGGAAGAATATCGATATATCGCAATATCGATCGATATTTCGCTCGATAAACATCGATACTGTTTGAAAATATCGAGACAAAATATATCGTTTTTTTTACAGTTACCCATTGCTAGAACAATCTTTCAGTTCATTTGTTTTTAAGCTCCAAAAGAGCAGATTTGCGCTTTGCGCAAGAGTAAGATGTAGGTATACTAGCAGCCCCTGCACGGCAGGGCGCGAAAAGCGACATAGAACCGCAACATATTGCTCTTTTATCGCTTCTATGTCGTATTAGCGCGGCTAGTAGGATTGCATAATCTCACTACCACTCTACCATCTTTATCCTATACTAATGCTGTTCTTGAGTTGTCTCTTCGCTTCTTGCTTTCCATTATTTTCCGTTGTCAATAAGTTTTCCTATTTTGCAATCACAGAAATGCAAATTGCGGAATGAAAGATACAAAACAAAGTTCTTGTTTTGAAAAATCCTCTCTACTCCTGGAGGTTGGCCGACAATATGGCAAATTTGTCCCTGTCCATGGCCAAACGAAACAGTTGTTCCGCGCCCGTGACTCCCGTCCACTGCCTTATGTTGCGTAACCATGAATTTTTACGTCTTCCAGCGCGTCTCTTGCCTTCAATCTTTCCCATCATTATAAGTTGAAGCAGTCGGTATCTATGACCACATAAGTGACATTTTCCACAAAATGTTTGTAATTTACGTAGCTAAACGTAAGAAAATCATAATTTTTCTGCAGATAAAACTCTAATCGAGTATAAGAGTTTTATCTGCAGAAAGATGGTGATTTTCTAACAACAGGAACATAATTTGGAGACTTTTTGTGGAAAATGTCACTTATGTGGTGTTTTATTTTTGTTTTATAAAAAAAAAAGTATACCTTTACGTAAACAATATATTGCTGAGGAATGAAAATGGCCCATAGTAATAAATATCATTAACTTTCGTCAAATTGAATATCAGTTGTAAAATAACTCAGGTTTTGAAAATCATCCCAAGCTCACCGGAAATAATAATAGATAATAATCATAATCATAATAATCATTCGATTATGCCATGTTAATGGTGAAATGTTAACGGTGAATTTGGTACTTGAAAACTTATGTTTCAGGGTGACGGGCGAAGTGGCAGTGCCCCTCAGATCTTTGCGATTTAAAGCTCTGAGTGGCACTACACTACTACTATGGACAGGTGTGTCACTTGCCACCAGGCATAAATAAGCAACAAATTTCTACATTCTACATTGTACTCTCGCAGATAACCAAACTGATATAAGGATAATTTAATAGATTCTGGCGTTACTTTCCGGAAATTCATGTTAATAAAAATTTGACTGCTTTTAATTTGTTATACATATATAAAGGTTGTTGACTATCCCTCTTTTTAGAGAACATTACAATTTCGAGTTAAATATCATTATCAGATTACAGTTTCTAAAGTTACAGTAAAATATTGATTAATAGCTTAGGTCAAAAGAAAAAGCTCGGAAAGCACTTCAACTGTTATGGACAGGCGTGTAACTTACCTTTAGGTGCACGACTTGTTCGTCCAGTCACTTGATATTATAAAAAAAATATAGTATAATATTATCTATATATATCCCTTATCTATTGTGTCTATTATTTAAACTGTCCTGTTCAAGAGTAAATAATAATTTATTTTCTAAATAACAAGTTTAATTCTTGACAACTAGCAATTTGATCGAAGAGCCTATTATGTTTCAAGTTCGAATTACAAAGTGATCATTGTACAAAAACCAAGTAAAACAATAGCTTTAAACAACCACACCAATTAACTTATCTGTATTTAGGGAATTTCCTGTCCTTTGAATACCAGAGTAACGAAATTAACTCTTTTTATAAAAAACTTTTTTATAAAAAAAAACACGGCTATCATAAACTCATTTATGAACCGACTTTGATGATTCTTTTTTTGTTGGAAAGAGGGTACCTCAGGAGTGGTCCTATTTAAATTCGAATAGAATATTCTCCTTCTAAGGATGGCTAACTAGGGGATTAATGACTTTTGAGGACGGTTTTTTTAGTACTCTGTACTGAAATTACATATAATATCAAGTGACACTGAAGTGAACTTCATAAGCTTCAACTATAGGATCATGACACAGCTCAAATGCTACATATACCAGCCTCAGAAATTATTAAACAACCGTTGGAGTACTATGAAAATGTCCGGGATTATTGTTTTCAAAACATGAATAAATTTCTTAATCATCTGAGTCAATTAAATTTTTCGAATGTTTTTTCTCCAACAGATGTAAATAGAGCAATGCAAGAATTCCATCAAGTTTTTATTTACCTTTTTAAACTGTGTTTCCCAATTAAAAAAAATTATATTTTCAAATAAATATAGAAAACCAAAATGGATTACCAAGGGCATTATAAAAAGATGTAAAACTAAAAGGATATTGCGTTATCAATACTACACGGCAAAAAGTAATGAAAAGAAGAAGAAATATAGATTATATTCAAGAATTTTGCGACGTTGAATATGGCTCTGAGACACCATAATGATAAACAAATTTTACGTGCGAAAAGTATGGGGAAAGTATCGTGGAATATAATAAAAAACGAATATAGTAATAGAACACAATTATACAATAATAAATTTTTAAAGAAAATTATAATAAATGACAAATTTATAAGTGACCAAATTGACATAGCCAATAAATTTAATGATTATCAAATCAATCTGACTAACACAAAATAAGTCATGCAGAAATACTAACAAATTTTCCTTAATGAATATTATATTTATAGAGCCCTTTGCACCGAATGAAATTACCGCTATAATAATAATAACCACACATAGACAACCACAAATTACACCCAAACTCACAAGAGAAATAAATGTAGGCCACACAAATATTTCTCCCGGCCCGGGAATCGAACCTGGGACCTCTGCGTGGCAGTCCGGCATGGTAACCGTTCGGCCACGGAGGCAGTTCATAGAATCTTATCATCTATGATTAGAACGTTGAAATCTACAAACGCCACAGGTTACGACGAAATACCAACAAATGTGATAAAACACTGTAATAAGCAACTGATGCCTCCTCTCACAAACTTAATTAATTTGTCGATTGAAAAAGGCATATTTCCCGAATTGTTAATAATTTCTTTAGTGAAACCAATCTATAAAAAAGGCGTAAGGGCATGCATTGAAAATTATCGCCCTATAACTTTAATCCCCGTGCTGTCCAAAATATTTGAGAAATGCATGAAGAAGAGGCTGCTAAGTTTTATTAATAAGCACAATATAATCAAATAAGAGCAATGCGGGTTTCAATCGAAAAAATCTATTACACTGGCTGCATTTCATCTTGTACGTCAGATAGTGGAGAACACTAATGCAAAAATACCTACAACGGTGATATTTTTTGACATGACTTTGTATCTCACGACATTTTGCAGAAAAAACAAAACTATTTAGGTATTAGAGGTACTCTTAACTGGTTAGCTTCCTACTTGGAAAATAGGAAGCAAGCTATAGAAATAAAACATTTAAATAAAAACAGCTGTGTTGTATCAGCAAGATCGCAATATAGAGTCAATGCGTGTGGTGTCCCGCAAGGTAGTGGTCTCGGGCCATTATTATTCTTGCTCTACATAAATGACCTACCAGAGGTTACACGACATAAAAGCATATTATTTGCAGATGATATTTCAGTCGTAATTCCTTACAAAAATTACATAATTACTACGAATTAGACATAAACAATTCAATACATGTAATAATAAATTGGCTTAAACTTAATAATTCGACTGTTAACTTGACTAAAACTAAATTCATTCAATTTGGTACAAATCGACAAACAAAAATGAACCTTAACATAAATTACAAGGATGTCAATATTCAGGAGGCAGACTCTACAACATTCTTAGGCGTGGAAATAGACAGTAGTTGCAACTGGTCACAACACGTCGAGTCACTGGTAGATAAATTGCATCGATATGTATATGTCTTAAGGAGGTTGCGAAATATATCATCACCATCTACAGTTTTGACTGCTTATCACGGTTACGTTGCGTCTTTGCTTAGATATGGACTCTTGATTTGGGGTAACTCAACTGAGGGTAAAAAATTGTTCACAGCTCAAAAAAAGTATCTTCGAGCAATGACCGGTGTTTCCCCACGGGAATCTTGTGCACCTTTGTTGAAAGAATTGGGAATTTTGGCGTTACCGTGTATGTACATTTTCGAAGTGACATGGTTTGTTAAGCAAAATCTAAACCTTTTAAAAAAAATTACAGATGTACATAGTAGAGGTGTAAGGGACCCAAATAGACTGGTGTATAATAATAAACCTAGATTGTGTTATTACAAAAATCAATGTAACGGTATGTGTGTCCGAATTTATAATGCTCTACCAAAAGGCATTCAAACGTTACCAAATAATTTGTTCAGAAACAGACTTAGTGAATGGCTTAGAGACAAAAATTATTACAAAGTGACTGATTTTTTAGATAAATGTTGACATGAAATTAGTGCTTAATGTATATACATTTGACGTAGAAGGTTATTATTTTGTTGTTTTTAATTGACTTATTTTTATTCTTTATTGATTATTCTTTATTGATTATTCTTTGTTGATTATTGAATGTCGACATGAAATTATAAGGTATATGTATGTTTTATGTAATAATGATGTATGATATTTGTTGCGAACCGGTCTTATACCTGCTCGGCACGAGACGCGGGGGAGGACAACACGGCGAGTGTGACGTCCCGGCGAGCGGCAGCGGCGCAGGGGCACTCGCCTTATCTTCAGCCACCGGCGACGGTCGACCCCTATTCATTTATTATAAACGAGTACACGTGTGATTGAGATGGCGAATATACCAGTCCTATTGTAATACAGTCCACTTTTATTTCACGTCCCTTAGGACCGTAACATTGGTCCTTTAGGATTCTCACCGTCTTAATGAAAAGTGTGGTCAACGTCATCAACTCATCATCAAGACTCAAAGCAATACAGTGTGGTCTTCAGCTGCAGAAGATACCTCGAGGAGCCTTCTTCATTATTATCCTGTGGAGTATACTTCGTCAAGCAACCGCACAAGCCCGAGAATTGAAAGTCATTTTGAGGTCGAACGCGCGACGGACTTTGGACCCATCGAGAGTGCGTGTCATCGTGAGTATAATGGAATAAGCTGATCATCTACGATTAATCTAGGAAACGGTTTGGATGTTCATTTGTGAGTTCGTTCCAATTTTCCTTTTATCTTTTCCTTTCTTTAACATTCCTTTAAATTCAAAAACAGCCTTTATTTAGTGAATGCCTTTTCATTTATGCCTTGCTCGCAACACATCAATCTCTCATCTACATTTTAAATCAATTTTTACTTCATATGCTTAAAGCAAAATTTTGCGTAATTTAAACTACAGGAATTCAAATAACGGTAACTTGTTTACGTAACTCGCTCGCTTCTTCTTCATCGTCAGCTAACCAGTCCGGTTTGCTTGCACATCTGTTCTTTTGTTCTCCTAACGAGCTAATATCCCGCTGTATTTTACTGCCTTATTGAATAGATTTTATTTATTTTGTTGCACATTACCGCTATATAGCTATGGCTGAAGAAAAGTTGATTAAGAAACGCGGTGGAATAAAGTCGAAATTGACTATCTTTAGTAAATACATAGCAGTGCTTCAATCTGGCGAAATACCTAGTAGTTTACAACTGCTAGATTCAGAAAGCCGCTTCAATAAATTTAATGCCTTATACGTGGAATATGACAAATTACAGTGTGAGATCGAGACGCTTTCGGACTCTGCAGACGACCAGCTCGCGGAACGCGAAGAATTCGAATGTCAGTATCATGCGCTAGTGGCGGCGGCACGCAGTCTGCCCGGCGCGCAGCCGGCACAGCACCGCGAGCGCCTGGATGGTTCTGTATCGAGTTTTGAGGATGCACAGGCAAGTGGTTTATCTAATCGTGTTAGATTGCCTAAAATCAATTTACCTGTCTTTCATGGTCACTATCAACACTGGCTTGAGTTCAGGACTTTTGTTTCTTTAATTCATTGCAGGCAAGATATACATAATAGCAATAAGTTGCATTATCTTCGTGCATCTCTTAAAGGTAGTGCCTTGCTCGTTATCGATAACTTGGACTTTAAGGCCGAAAATTATGACTCGGCGTGGGATTTATTGTGCAATAGGTATAATAACAAAAGATTACTTGTTAATAACCACGCCAGGGAACTTTTCAATATTGAATGTATAAGTAGTAAATCGTGTTCAGCTATTCGTCGCCATATAGAAGTTACAAATAAAAATCTTCGTGCACTGTCTACCTTAGAACAGTCTACTAAGCATTAGGGTACACTTATAATACACATGATGGCCGAGAAACTTGATAGTGTCACTCTCAGGGTATGGGAAGAGCATAGAAACACTCTAACTACCCCACCTTCTTTAGACACATTTATTACCTTTCTTAGGAACAGAGCAGACTTATTGGAGACATTGCAGGAAAGTAAAGGTAACTCACACAAAATAGAAACTTATAAATCAAATTCAAATTTACTTATTGCTACAAAGAGTCAAAAATCAAATGAAAATCTCAATGTAAACAAAAAAAAACAATTCATTTCATAAAAATATATTTACATGTCTCTAATGCACTCAAAATCATTTTCTTTTTAACTGTGAAACATTCAGAGCCCTTCCTATTGAAATGCGTATACAAAAGGCCAACGAGCCTAAGGTCTGTCTAAATTGTTTATGTCCAGGGCATTTAGAAAATAATTGCAACCTTGTACCCTGTAAATATTGCAAAAAAGAAGGCATAATACGCTATTGCATTTGCATGAGTCACGGCCTACCCCTGAGCCTGACATTGCCACAACTA
>NW_020654878.1:7679035-7717880 GCF_003589595.1 Hyposmocoma kahamanoa
AACGGAGTAAGGATCTCATGATTCTTATTGGGTATAATAGATAATTTGTAAAGATTATAGGTTTGGGGTAATATAATAGGAAACTTATATACTATTACTATACTATTTCCTACGTAATAAGAACTTAACTTAATTATATCATAATATTCTCTAATTTCTAAATCTATTATACTGCCTTCGCCATACAACGCCTTGACTTTACTGTTTAGATCTCGAATTGAGTCTGGGCTAATAATGGAATGATTCATGGTTGAACTTCGAATGAAGGCCAGGTTATTTTGTAATTTTGTTATCTCTTGAGATGCTAAATCTATATTATCTCCTATGATGAGAAATGCTTGTGCTAAATGAGCGTACTTTACTAAATCATATTCATTGGTAGCTACACTATTTCTTATTTTATACATGATCAATTCTTCTTATTTTGATTAGAGACTATACTATCGATAATTTTTGAATATTGAGATGACCATTCTTTAGGCAAACTTACATGACCATTTAGTTCGGATATAATAGAATTTTCTTTACTCTGTAGATCTCTAATGACTTTGTCATATGCAACGCGTCCGTATAATCGAGGTTGCCTGTTATACTTTTCACTACAGACCCTAAACCGTCAATAAGTCCTCTTCTAACACGATTAGTTTCAAAGGTTAATAATTGTTTAGATAAAGTTTTTAGTTTACTTTTCAAATAGTTAACATGGGGTTCGAACAGTGAAGATGTACTATTATTAAGGTCAGGACTTATATTAAATAGTTGATTATTTAAGGAATTTATTTTATTCTGTAGATCTTGGAAATTGACATATTGCAAAAACGAATGGTAGCTGGATATAATATTAGTGGGGCCTAATTTAAATGGTAATACACCGGGTCCATCATCCAGATTCTCAAGTTTTATTTCCTGCGTTAGAGCTGGTTGCAGGAAGGGTCAAGAGGATCCTGCAACAATTGAGCGCTTTTAGGTATCCTTTTTAGTCGAGATTTAGCGACAGGACCACGTTTCTTCCTAGTGTATATATGAATAGGTAGATCCGCCATAACAACATCCTTAGTATAGCGAGGAGCAAGTTTTTGACGGGACGCAAGTGGGTTCTGTACAAAAACCTGTTGCTTGGGGGAACACTCAACTTCATGTTCACGACCCTTATTTCGATTGTCTGTCAATTCCTGTCGACATGAGGTACCAGATTCCTGAATTAAATTATATACTTTACACATCTTATCTCGGTGATTAGTTATATACTGTTGTAATAGATGTGCTGAGAGATCTATATCAAGGGGATCCCGGGGATCAAAGTGACCTGTTACCACTTCAATCGGTCTACATTTAGTGAAGCTGTGTATGGTGTCACTATAAGCCAGAAGGGCGTACGGCATTAGGTTTATTACTGATTCGGATTTCTTATCAATTTTTAGGATTCGAATATGTTCTAAAATGGTTGAGTGGAATCTCTCAACGATTCCGTTTTCGTTAGGAGCGTGAGGTGCGACACAATGATGTTGTATCTTATATAACCTCGTGAATTCGGCAAAGAGTTGGTTACTAAATTCGGGGCCATTATCCGTTACTAAAGTTGTAGGTATTAAATGATGAGTGCAGTATCTTAATAATGCTTGTATTACGCTGAGAGCTGTTCCGTCTCTCAGGTAATAGGCCTGTGTATATTTGGAAAAAGCATCTACAATAGTTAAGAATTTCTCACTTTGAATCGTTAATAAATCTAAATGAACGAACTCAAATGGCTTAGTTGCTGGAGGAACTATACGGTACTGTTGTTTAATGGGGTTGCGATCATATTTAGCTTGACCGCAAACCGTGCATTCGTTAATAAATTTCACTATCTGCTCCCGCATTTTCGGCCAATAATACTTATGAGATAATGTTAGATAGGTTTCGTTAATGCCGCGATGGTTGGTTTTACCATCATGGTATTTATTGATTATGTCTTGTTGCCTTAAGTATTCCCTAACATTTTCTAATTCACGTTTAGAAATTATAAGATTCATAGCCGAATTTTTAAATGTTTTTTGTATAATTGGGACTATTACGTACTTAGCTTCAGGTGGGTAGATAAAAAGGCCTGTCTTAATTTTTGCGCGCATGCATCTAACCCTACACCTTAACGGGTCCTTCAAACCGCGTAGATATGCCTGTAAAGTCAGTTTTTTATAAAGGGTGCGCTTAGCTTCAATTGTAGTGTCTACGCTTTCGTGGAGGCTGACATATGTCATTATGGTACTGCATAAATTTTGGCACCGTTCATAGAACTCCTGTCGACTGTTCGATTCTTGGGTCTGCATAGATAAATAATTATATAGTGCAGTTTTGTCACGATGGTCAGCGAAATTATTTATTAAAGCTTTTCGTATACCATTTCAACTTTCCGGAAGCCCACTAGAATTAAGTCTAAGAAGCCCACTAGAGTCTGGACGCAGGGCCCGTGATTTTATTCAATATGCCATTAATAATGGCCAAATTTTTTAATTCATTCCCTGGAATCGTTTTAAAATGCGCGATAACCAGTTGGTCGCATATGTTTATGAATCGTGTTAAAACGTGAAGATTGCCATCAAATGCGGGCACTGGTATAAGGATTTAAAGGTAATGTCTAGATCGTCAGCCATCACCAGTTTATCAGTTTCCCGGTAATCTACGGATATACGTCTATTCGCGTCCACCCAACTATTCCTATTATTTCTTAAACTACTATTTCGTGAAGCCTTCGGATGAAAAATATTGAAAATTTACGTTAACACTACTAAAAAATGTCTACACAAATACTTATAGATACGGAATAAAATAAGAATAAAGGAAAGAACACTAGGAAATAAAGGAAGCAAGAACTTGAAAGATTCAAGGTACTTACAACATAATATCTGGTATCTTTTTCTGGTTGAATTGATGTCTGAATTCTCTTCTGCTGCAATCCGTTGTAGGTTCGAGTACCAGGAACGCGACTTGATAGCCGCTCGGGCGGCTTAGGGGTGTAAAAGTGCGATGATTTTACTCTAAATACCCAATACCGACCCGCGGGTATCCTACCAACTGCGCCAATTATGTGGTTTTGCAGCGGAAGATCCAAAAAAATCAATTTTATTTTATTTTATTTAATAAAGTATAATTAAAATTACAATACAATAAAAATATGAGACTCGACCGATGGTAGGTACAAGAATGAATTTTTATGAATTTTAAAATAGCCACGATGAGGTGATTGATGTCGTCAGCCGGTCACGTTATGCTGCATCCGCGCCTCGTGCAATAATGGGTCGTTGTCCATACTGAATTGGGGCGGTGCTTACTCGACGTATTACTTGTATTAGGGTTGCGTAACATACTTACGGTATGTTTTCAATAAATAAACACCGAAATCACCAGCCCAAACAATAACACACACGATTGTCGAGACGTGTTTTTGAAGTTGTTAATTTTTTTAAATGACAGACCCAGGCATTAAAAACTTTATGGTTTGCTAGAGTAGTTAACGAAATAGCAATTAATATTAGTTCATTTACCTGTTATAACTTCGATATCCGATAAATCGGTATAAAATCATCACCGGCAGCTCTTGGTGTGGTATGCGTCTATGGCTGCATGTATCGCGTGAGCGGATAGTCACTATGCCGCTGAAGGAGAATCCTTCAGTCTTAGGCGATTCATTTCAAATGGCAAGGAAGCGTTTTTTATCATTGGAGCGTAAGTTTCATAGAGAGCCTGTCTTTAAAGATAGGTACATAGAGTTCATGCACGAATATGAAAGCCGAGGTCACATGACCGAAAATAAGGAGCCTTCTTCTAGCTGTGTCATCCGTGAGTCCAGCCTTACGACAAAACTTCGTACAGTCTTTGATGCTTGCAACTTCTAGCTCTGGTTTGTCACTTAATGATATCCAGATGATCGGTCCAACTGTACAAGAAGACCTTTACTCTATATTATTATGTTTTCGTCAACACAAATACGTCGTAACCGGAGACGTAGAAAAAATGTATAGAGCGATTGAACTCAATCCCGCTCAACGCTCTCTCAACAATTGTGTTTAGGTATGATTCATCAGAGCCTTTAAAAACATACACGCTTAATACAGTGACATATGGCACAGCATCTGCGCCTTATTTAGCCGCTCAGTGTCTGGTCAGTTTGGTTTCCAGTGCTGTCGATAGTGACGTGAAACAGTCAATTCAACGTGACTTTTACGTTGATGATTATTGAGGCGGTTCGTCAACTATTGAAAACACTGTGAAGCTTTGCAAAGGAGTCATAACTACTTTAAAAACCGCCAAATTCAATTTAAGAAAATTTCAGTCAAATAGTTTAGAAATTCTTCATCAAATTACGCCTTTATTCTGTCAATAAGACAACGTCTTAGATATCTCAAACAGTGACATTCATGCTTCATCAAAAACTTTAGGTTTAAACTGGATCTGCGATTCAGACATCCTATCGTATTCTATAAATATTGAACTTCGTGAAAAGGTAACTAAGCGACACATACTTTCAGTCATCAGTCAAATTTTCGACCCACTGGGCCTCGTGGGACCGTGTGTTGTCGAAGCCAAAATGATGCAGTGGTTGTGGATCGAACAATGTTCATGGGATGAAGAGGTCTCACAAGAGATACAACAACTATGGCTGTGATTTGCCAACACGTTACCCCTTCTTAACCGATTACAGGTTCCTCGCTGGGTTTTTACAAATGACCCTGTTTTCCATGAAATTCATGTTTTTTCAGACGCATCAGAACGAGCGTTTGGGGCTTGCCTCTTCATTCGTTCCGTAGATACCTTAGGTTCAGTCAAGGTGCACCTCTTGATCTCGAAGAGTAGAGTAGTGCCAATAAAGCCAACAACAATACCTCGTCTCGAACTACTCGGGGCTCTTCTGGCTGCTAGGCTGTGTACCAAAGTATTATCGGCTTTATCTCTGTATCCATCGCCATTTGCAGATTCTGGTGTGACTCAATGATTGTATTAGGGTGGTTATATACATCACCTACTAATCTTAAAAGTTTTGTTCGCAACCGTGTGCATGGAATACAGGAGAGCACGGAGAGTTATACGTCGAAGGACAATCCGGCGGATCTTGTTTCTCGAGGGCTGAAGGCTGACCTTATCAGCGATTCATCGTTATGGTGGTCGGGGCCACCTTATTTATCAAAAATGAAGCTTTTTGGCCAAAAATGCCCAACGTTAGCGTGAAACAGGATCTACCCGAGTCTATTTTCAAAGATTTATTTACAATTGCCGGCCGAAAGAATAGAGGTTGCAAACTAATAAAGTCTTTTTGGGCAATCTTTATTTGCAATTCGATTTAAACCTGTCAAATCGAACTCGTTATGGCTCTATCTAGTGAAGCGTACATAGCCGCCTTAAATCGTTTTGTTTCACGTCGCGGCAAGCCTGAAAGCATCACGTCTGACAACGGTACCAATTTCGTTGGTACTTGTAACGAGCTAGCTCAATTCCTCGTACAGTCTGACCTAGAAGATCGCATTGCTCAAGAAGGCATCGAATTTAAATTCGTGCCGGCTTATACACCCCATTTCAATGGTTTAGCTGAAGCAGCCGTTCGTTCTACAAAACATCACCTTAGACGCTTGTTACCATTAACTAATTTGACCTATGAGGAGATGGCTACATGCCTCACTCAAATAGAGGCTGTACTAAATTCTCGTCCCCTCACCCCTCTTTCCACTGATCCCTTAGATTTTTCCGCTCTCACTCCTGCTCACTTTTTAATTGGACGCTCACTTATGTCCGTTCCTCAGCCGCAGGTTCCTGATACGGACATCAACCGCATCGAGAGATTCAGACGAATTGAGCTGCTGAAACAACACTTTTGGAAGCGCTTTTCCTTGGAGTACGTTGTTACATTGCTTCAAGAAAAGACGAAATGACGAACTTCAACTAAGGAGCTGAAACTTGACTCTCTTGTTCTCGTCAAAGAAAAGGCGTTGCTACAACTACTGTGGTCTTTAGGACGAGTCACTCAGCTCTACCCTGGCAGCGATGGAGTCACTAGAGTCGCGGAGTTAAAAACTAAGAGAGGCACCATACGTAGAGCCTTTAATAATATTTGCCCTCTTCCAGTTCTTTGAAGTCTTCACACTTCAACCCGGGGAGCATGTTGCGAACCGGTCTTATAGCCGCTCGGCACGAGACACGGCGAGCGTGACGTCACGGCGAGCGGCAGCGGCGCAGCGCCTTATCGACAGTCACCGGCGACGGTCGACCCCTATTCATTTATTACAAACGAGTACACGTGTGATTGAGACGGCGAATATACCAGTCCTATTGTAATACAGTCCACTTTTATTTCACGTCTCTTAGGACCCTAACATATTTAATAATTTGTCATTGATAGTTTATATTATTCTGTTGTTATTAATTAATTAATTGATTTTTCCTTGTACACGTCCGATAACAATGCTACAATTAAACTAAATTTAAGCAACATTTTGCATGCCTAGTCAGGTAAAACATGTGTTCTGTAATAATCGTTCCATCTTTCACACCATGTTTTAAGCAAATAAAATTTCATTTCATTTCATTTTAGGATGAATGAGTCGTGCGCCGGGCGGTAAGGTATTACTTGCTTGGCGGCCCTGGACGAACTCTTTCACAAGAAGCTCTACCGCTGATACAGTGCTAACCGCTCACGCGATTCATGCGTCTCTGGAAGCATACCACACCTAGAGGTGCCGGTGATGATTTTATACCGATTTATCGGATATCGAAGTTATAACAGGTAAAAGAACTAATACTAATTGCTATTTCGTTAACTACTCTAGCAAACCATAAAGTTTTTAATGTCTGGGTCTGTCATTTAAAAAAAATAAACAACTTCAAAAATACGTCACGACAATCGTGTGTGTTATTGTTTGGGCTGGTGATGTCGGTGTTTATTTATTGAAAACATACCGTAAGTTGCGTTTTTTAAGTTTACCCTGAATATAAATGTTTATAAACTATACTTTAAGGAGTAATTTCATGGTAAACATTAGAACCACTCAAACGGAGTATTATCATATTTACCCAAGTACACCAAAAATTTCATTAATGCTTTTTAAGTGCAGGATTTGCGGTGTATTACTGCATTTTATTTGAGACGTTTTTATTGTAGCACGGAGGGTATTTATTTAGCAATGCAGAACAATAATTTTTATTTTTAAAAACTTGTATTTAAACTGAATCCTTTTCTAATTTGCGAAACCAAATAGCCGCCATTTTGCGGTAGGATGAGCGCATCGCGTGAGCGGCTAACCACCTGAGTTAACAGAGATAGTCAAATGAATCAATACTGTTCATTATACAATAAAGTAAATGTATAATTTCTTTAACGAAGTTCTACTGGAGGATGGATAAAACGAAATTGATTTGAAAGGAAATGTACTAATATAAAGTTTTTGTACGACAATGCCGTCTCGAGTTATCGAATTGCTGCACTTGAGTGATTTACGATCTTGAACCTTAGCTTCAATCTTGAGTGACGGTTATTAATATGCGGAAATTTTGATAATTGAAGCGTAAACAATGAGCAAACGATGATGAGCACTAAATCGATATATCGCACTCTTCGAGCGGTTAAATACGGCGATGCAAACGCGATGCAGTCGCTAATCGTCTACCTTTACACATGCACGCAATTTTAAGCAGCGATGCAAACGCGAACCAAACGCGCGACTGCATCGATACAAACGCGCGATTGCACGTATCGCTACACTTGGGATTTATAGGCGATTGGATCGCTGCTAAAACTCGCAGTGTATAACCACTCTTAGTGTAACAAGGCCATATACAACTTTTCAGGAGAGAGGCTTATTATCAGTGATCGGAATTTAGGGAGTTAATTTACATAAAATATGAACGTTTTCTTAGTACAGATATAGCCATTTCGTCATCAAAGAAATTTCTTTTTATACAGTTTATTTTCTAAACATTCCATAATATAGGTTGTCTCTTGTTTATTTTATAAATGGCTAATGTTTTAAATATGTAAGTACGTATTGAAACACAACGACATTTTATTTCTTTTTAACATAATAATTGGTAGCAAATATTTAACAGGAAATAAATAATAATTTGTCGCCAATGCAATGTACTGTACAAATTTCAATAAATAATAGGCATATTCAAATATAATTAGTTCCGAGAAATCACGGGATTCGTAGAAGGGAAAGTCTACATTATTCTTTAGTTTAACTAAATTAAATTCCTTATTTCCGAACAAAGCTTATTGTAGACAAAATTAATTAATAAGTTGGTTTTCCTTTAATATGAGAGTTTATAAAATTCAACATATTGTTACAACAATTTGTTTAATGTACTTCGTGTTTTTTTTTTACTTTCTTGTAATAAAAGCACCTTTGACGTTGAGGAAATTATTCTATTTACAATATTTACCTTCCCTCCGTGCCCCATAGCCGTGGGACAACCTGTAGAAGCTGCATTAAACCTGGTTTGGAAGACTTGAATAAATGGCTCACTACTGAAATACTAATTAGTCCATTGTCATTCCTGTTCATCACACCATTAAATAATAGAAGCCTATAATCCAAGCACAAGCCTTTCACTGTGATAAAATGAAAGTAGAGATTTAACAATTTAACCATTTCACTTCTGTATCTGAGTGTCTAGAAGGTTTGAGCGTAATTACATAAGTTTGAGTTTGCCTTTATTGTTATACTGACTTGTTAACCGATTTCATTTCTGTACTGTATCTAAGTATATATAATGTAATAATGCCTTAGTAACTAATTAGCTTCAATATGCTTTTATGTTTTTGCTTATTGACCTTATGTGTCCATATATTATCTGTTTATATTTATTCTTTTACACTGAAATTAAACTTTTAATTTTGTGGTTTAATAGGAAAATATTTTAAGATAAAACACAAGGTTGCTGAGTTAAGTAACATTTAACATAAAGCATGGCAGAGTGGGAAATATTCACATTTTTATTTTTAAGTGCATTTTTAAATTACCTCAATAATAAACAACGACATCAACCTATAGATAAATACACTCACAGCAACTGTTCCAAACTGTTCCAAACAAAACACGATCAATAGTGATAGTGCTTTGTTTTAGTGTTGAATTTCGTCAAAGAGTATCAGTACCGCAGTACCGTGTACAGACGTAACAGTCTATAGTCTATACCTATAGGTAATGAGCTAGGCAGGTAGATAATATTGACTGTTTACCAATGATATTTATTCATAGTTGAGAAGTGAACATAAAACCCCCAGGGGTTTTTTGCCAGCAAAGTCGCTATTGGTTGCACAATACATTTCAATGTGCTTTGACCCAGGGGCAATCCGCTTATTATTCATAATTATTGTATTCTAAAATGAAAAACAAATTAAATAAAAGACAAAAATACAGTCGAGATGTTGAAATTATTGAAGTTATGTACTTGTCCTTGCGGAAAGGCAAAGCTATTTAGCCTAGTCTTTATTTACATTTTTTAAATTTATATGTGGTAACCATAGTAACTATTTTTTCATATTATCCCTACTCTGTCATTGTGTAGTCAGAGCACTCTGTTGTTTATTATCCTATGATATTGAAGTGTTGTGTCTTCGCCGCACATCAGTTGAAACGTTGATTATGAACGACATTTTAGCATTATTTTATTCATTCAACGTACTCCACATCCACTTGTTTTAAATAAAAAATCCTCCAATACTCTGGCGAAGTAACCCTACCTGTGGCGCCTTCCTAACCCCATATGAAATACCATATACTGAGCATCTATCTTTTTCACGCCAATGAAGAATACCGATTTTCTGTCCCGTTTCATGCGTCCAAAATCAATGAATTGCAAGACGGGAAATACGGAACTACGATAGAGTCACAGAAATAGCACAGTTGCAAACAAGAACTGTAAAACAGGTGTTAAACAGTGTGTTGAGTCGCTTCTTGCTCATTGACTAATGTCAATGACTCCAATCCAAATTGAAGGTTAGAAGTGTCTCTGACAATCTAATCGTGTAAAATTGTAATATTGTCATTATTTCTTTAAAGTCGGTGATTTGCTGTTCTTATATTAAATGGAAGTAAATTAAATTACTACGCCGCGAACCCAGTGAAGATTAATTCGTGCTAAATAGCTGCGCTTTTGTTGAATATTTTTTCCATGCAGTTAATTTTCCCGCTCTCCTTCCGCACAAATTTAATCAAATAAATAACACTAGCGCAATTATAGACACAAATACTACCACAAAAAATATACTCGACAAAGTATAATAACTAGAAACCTTTAGTTTATAACTAAAACAGGGTCTACAAATTATATTTAAGCTTTAATTGTCCGATATTGTGCTTGAAGAGCAAAAAAGAGATTTCCTCCAAAAACGGTCTTACGCGATTTTTAAATTAAGCCGACGATGTGTATCATCTCATGAGTTTCAATTTTTATCAAAGAACATCCTAAAAAGTTTTAGAACGTTGCACGAGCACGTCACTGCGATAAGTTGTGTACAAAATAACACAGAACTACGCTATTTAGTAAAGCTGCATATTTCATGGCGCCAAAAATTTATAATCATTTGCGAAAACAGATTAGATTGATCAATAATTTTAATGAATATAGAAGACAACGGTTAGCTTTTATAACAAATAGTACTTTTTACTCATTGACGTAATTATTTGCCAATAGTTATTGACATATTATTCGTGAATTTATTTTTATATCTTTTGCAATTTTACTTTATTTTCATATTTGACAATTTCATTAATAATTGTAATCAATAATTGAGTTTTGATTGATTGATTGTAATCATAAATAGTTGAATGATTATAATAAGGTGGATTTACGTAGAATAACTTAGATTTTTTTTAAATAGGATTTAATGTACCTTACTGTGACAAAATTTGATTCATTGATTGAGTTGTTGAATGTTCGACCCCGGGTCAAAAAATAAGATCGCTTTTTTTGTATGATAGTCTTTTGTAGTTGACCGCTGATCATTTGGAATGCGCCACCGGACAAAAGCTGAGCGTTCTTAACCCGTACAAAAATTTAAGTAGTGAGCCTGAAGGCGCGCAGTTGGGTACTGACCTCGGCATAGGATGGTATCGGACGCTTCCACTGGAAGGGCGTGCTGTAGAATAGAATCTGCGCGAGTACACGCAGAACTGGGGGCAATGTCATGTCATATATACATATACGATACGACACTACCACCGCCGTAGTTTGAAGATAACCGGAATTATTAAAGGTGAGAACTGTACATTCAATGTATTTATTTCAGTGCATTTATTTATACATCCTCTAGTGGTGTTTTATATTCCCATCTGTTCTGAAAGACTAAGGCTCAACTCAAACTGGCGCAGAGTCGAAGCGTCGCGTCGCGTTCTGTTTTTCAACTACACCGCCTGGCGACGCGCGTCGATGCGCGTTACTGCGCCGGGATCACAGTGTGGTCGGCGTCTGACGCCTCACGGCGCCCAAGTTTGTACCAGTTTGTGTTTGTTTGTACAACACAAATTTGTACCTTAATAATGGGCAAATATAGATGAATATGCTATAGGTGAAAAACATGACACGTCGGGACGCTTCGACTCTGCGCTAGTGTGAGTTGAGCCTTAGACGTAATCCTTTTCCACAAAAAAATTTATATTTTTAATGTAAATGTTTAGCGAAATTGGAGCTTTTGGGGTCATAATTGCTAAACGAAGAAACACGGTCTTTGTATCTCGTTGTAAATTTACACCCTGTTTGACCTATATATATTCTTTCAAATGTTAGTGTGCAGGTGAGCTTATAAACTTCCGATTTCTTTCCACTTTTCACTCTGTCCTTGCCATTGCAAAATCTGGAGCGCAAAGTGTTATTTGTCTCATAAGCAACATTTATGTTATTGGATTCCAAAATCCTTTCAAAATCTTTTCTGACAAATCGCAAACATAAGTAATTCTTGCCTTACACGAGTATTGTATTTATTAATTCTTTTTGTAGGAAGAGCAGTATATTGCTTTTGAGAGAGAGAGAATATATATATATATATATATATATATATATATATATATATATATAACATAAATTTTTATTAACATGGATTTCAGGAAAGTAACGCCAGAATCTATTAATTGTCCTTAATACATTCTGGATCTTTATATCAGAGACTACTACTATGGACAGGTAGTGCCACTCAGAGCTATAAATCACAGAGATCCGACAAGCACTGTCACTGCGCCCGTCACTCTGGGACATAAGTTGACAAGTTTCATGTGCCTGTAATTTCACCAAACTTAGTCTCGATATTGCAATATTAATTGATCTCGTGGTAGTGGCACTTTATTCTGCTACTTAGTCATATATTCAACTTCGGCAGTCGTCGGCTTCGACTCGGTACTCTTCGCCAATGATACCCTGACTAAATATATAGATATCCCGACTAAATTTAAAAGCAACAAACAGCGAAGTAAGCAACTAGTCCGACATGTCGCAAATTGGAGTCATTTCCGCAAGGGGTGACGCTTGGCACGTGAGCTCGTAGAAGCGTCGACACGTAGGCATGTAGGTGTCTTGTTTTTCCAAGCTGCCATGACAGGAAACGTTGTATAAACTCATGACCATAGACTCACTGTTTATACATAAACAGTTACAATGAATTTATATTATGAGTATAAGCCTTGAATCTCCAAGTAAAGTAAACTAGGAATGATTGTGAATGAAACAAAAGAAAGAATACAAGATTAAAAATGTTTTTCATTTATCTACACAATAATTCTTAGTTTGAAGAGATACTTTGGAGATTGCAGATTTATAATATAAATTCATTGTAACTGTTTATTTATGAATAGCTAATTAATTTTGACGTTTAGCAATCTCGAAACCTAAGGAATCCATAATTGTTGTCGCATAGTACAACTAGGTACCTACAGTAACGCTATCACAATAGGGTGCGATTTGCGTGAAAGTGACATAGAGTGCGTGATTTCTTTGCGAAAATAGCAGTATCTTACGCTTTATGTCGCTCTCGCTCAAGTCGCGCCTTATTGTGCTAGCCCTACAGGTACAACTAGGTAAACTCAAAAAGTTATTGTTAATTTCTAACTGCTTAAAGTGCCGTGGCAGCCTAATAATTTGACCTACCGTCTCTCAAGCAGAGGCCGTGGCTTCGAATCTGGGGATAAATTTTTTGAAATTTATGTGCGAAATTTAAATAGAAATTTATCATTGGGTTTTCGGTGAAGGAAAATATCGTGATGAAACCCGCACGTCGAAGACGGTTCACAACTCTCGGGAAACGTGTGAAATCACCAAACTGCATTGGGCTAGCGTGGCGGACGATTGCCTAAATCGGTGGCACGTATAAATGGGTTGATGATGATGACATTTTAAACTACTTTTGATATTAACAAACTATAGTAACCTGGTAGTTTAGTAGCAGTAGAGCTCCTTGTGAAATAGTCCAGGGAAGCGTTCTGGTTTTGAAAGGTAAGGGTGCTGGTGAAATTACAGGCACATGGAACTTGTCAATTTATGTCTCTGGGTGACGGGCGTAGTGGCGATCTCATCTTTGCGATTAAAAGCTCTGAGTTGCATTGCAACTGTTATGGACAGACGTGTAGCTTACCATCAGGCGCACGACTTGTTCGTCCCATCAATTGATATTATAAAAAAAAATATTTCAGAAAATATACCATTAAGGTTTTGTAAAAAACAAGATATTGCAGTTTTACCTATAAATTCCATTATCATCCAATAAAACTCATATCTGAGAGGAGACCCGTGACCAGTGCAGTGTGACGTACAAATGGGTCGATGATGTTGAACAAAATGTAATCGCTCTTTTGCTAAACCCCACAGCAAAATGATCTATTTTCCTCGAAAGCTGCATAAAAATTTATTGTTCCATATATTGGAACCAAACGGTCGTGAAAACGCGGTGCTTGCCAAAATTCACCTCAGAGCATTAGACCAACACAGGCAATTTCCTGAGCAAGCCCCACCTTGCACGCAATATCCGTTGGGAACATGTCTATTGTACCGCTATAACCGGCTAATAATCAACAATATTCCTGATTAGGTTTTACTGGGAATCGGGAAATGGCCCAAAAATCCCTTGACATATTACGTATTTTCTAGTTGATCGTAAATTGCGCGTTACGAAGAAATATTATTCATTTTCTTCACATTATTGTACTATCATAACGAGTCTTTGTCATATGTACGTGTAAAATTGCTTTAAAATTCTTCAGACGACTGGCCGTTTGTTTTTCAATAGATAAGGTTTATTTTTTCGAGTTTCTAAGTTTTCGCGATTGTTATATATAGGAATTGAAACTATTTTTCGGATCTAAATAGTGCATATTTAATTTTTCAAATACACCAACGTTTCGGGCCCTTGGCAGGTCAGTCAGCCGTGACCATGGACCAAGGGCCCAAAACGTTGGTTATATATATACGCGGTTTATAAAATGCGCAAAAAATAGTTTCCTTTCCTATTTTGACATATCTTTCTAATATTCTTTTAATGTTGTATAAAACCACAGAGAAGCGTTAGAGACATCGTGTGTCTCTAGGACGCGTGACGGTTTAAGTGGCAATTTGAAGTATATAGATCGTGGAGTTCGTACAGTAGATGACCTTAAGCTTTATCTCTGAACTTCTAAATCGCAGTGTTAAGTTTCCCCATGAGGAATGTCTACCCGGCTTGAATTGCGGTGGTTGTTGAAGCAAGCTTCGTTGTAGTGGGCACCTAGGGGTTGCATCCTAATTGGAACAATTTGTCGGCACCATTACGTTGCGGGCTTAGAGTATTTTTTATATGGAGTAACTGCATCTGCCGCCAATTATCCTGCTTAGAAAGGTAATTATGTTTTGCGGAGTTTTGTCTACTTGTTTTATGTATTTTGCGAAATAAACGCTGCCTGTAAAAATCACATGCGGTCTGATTTTTATGTCAACACTAACGCGTCCTTAATGCACCTAAATACGTTTCAAACAAAGTTTGAAGTCTTGGGTCTAGTTGTGGCCTATAGGTAAGAAAGAAAATATGACAAGAGGTCACGCTCGTAATAAAACACAAATTTTAGCCGACTTTAAAAAAGGAGCAGGTTCTCAATTCGACAATTTTTTGCAGGTCCGTATGTTACACGATAACTACGGCATTAGGCAAGCAACCAAATGCCCTTTTCCTGCTCAACCGCTTCCCTTCCCTTGTTGAAAAATTTACTTCGCCCTGTTGTCTCCCCACCATCAGTCTACAACACCTCACAAGTTACGTTCAGAAATACCATTTTAGGTTATCAGTAAACTATTGACACAATAAGATGCCGACAGATGGCGCGAGTAACAACAAAATGTTAGTTTAATATAACACGAGAATAGTGATGAACACCATATTTTTTTCCAATTACGATTACTACCTGTAGATACAACTTGTTGGAGCGTAAACATACTCTTTGTTTGAAGCACGATGACTTTAGTGTCACGCGTAAAAAATAATTCTCTCATAACTGTCTTCTCTATCAAACTGTACCTTCTGTTTCCGTAATATTTCTATATTATTGATAGATAGATATTTATTATATCTTCTAAATTATATTCGCGTTTACATTTCTAGTTCGTATTAGTTCCACAGGTTAAGGGCTCAGAATCCTTTCTGCAGTTTTGCCTCAAACAATATGCATTTAGCGCGCTCTACCAGAGTACGGTTCATGCGTCCGTTTTGTTCTGAAGTGTACGGAACGCTAGACTGGTGTTTGATGCTGGAAGCCGCTAGAAAGGCAGAGAATACTTTATTGCAATATTCTTTCCCATTGTCACTTCTCAATACCTCAATTTTATCTAACTCGTTTTCAATTTCATTTTTGTACTTCTCAAACACAGATTTTATATCCAACTTGTTCTTTAAAAAATACACATATGCTTTTCGCGAATAATCATCTATGAAGGTGGGTCACTGCTTGTGAGATATACAACTTGCAAAAGCGCCTTGTTGCGACAGCGAGACTAATCAATAACATTTACAAGCTGAATACTGTTACTTGCAATGATTATGCAGCTTTCCCAAATGAGAGTAAAGCAGATATCGTAACATGGTATAAGAGAATGGGACATTTGAATATTGCCGATGTTAAGAGACTAGAATCTTGTGCTGAAGGTATGCAAATTATCAATAAAGTTGTAAGGGCAAACAAACAGTGTCTTCAACTTTACAACTAATATAGTAATGGAACAACCTTACGCTGCGTGCGAAGTGTAGGCATTTACTCACAAACAGGCGGGAGTTGCCATACTTATTCTGAATTATACTATGGTTTCAGCCTCTTCTTCTCAGTGACATATTTATGTAGGTACAGTTTTACAGTACAGCACTTTCAATAAAAACAAACCAATTACTCAGAAACTACAATCATCAGAAACGTTAATAAACAATGGATACAATTCTCCTTTGAGCAACATCAAAACTAAGGGTTAATTTCCAACCGTTTACGTACCAAATGTTTAAAGTGTAAACAATAGTTCCACCTGTTCTCTCAAACTATTTCAGTATTTGATAAGTTGGGTTCTAAGTACGAGTAAGTTATGTATTTTAGTTACATAAGAATTTATGTACTCGAATTTATGTAAACGAGAAGTGTGGTTCAGCGTGGGTAAACCACCCACAAGACAGACCGGTTGGTGAAGTTTGCAAAAATCAGCTTTTTTTATTTATTTATTTAAACTTAATTGCACACAAAATAGTACAATTGGCGCACTTAATGCCATTAGGCATTCTCTACCAGTCAACCGGAGACCTGGGTTCATAATAATTAACAAGGGTGCATAACATGATAATTAAAACAGACCGGAAGAAGTTCATAAATATTTATGATATACAGTTTAAACACAATATAAATATAACATATAATTTATATGACTAACCTATATACTTAATAAGCAACCCATATACACATAAATACATAATATATAATACATACACATATATATTTAATATACATATTTTTAGTTTATATAGTACCAAATGATGGGACGAACAAATCGTGCGTCTGGTGTTAAGTGACACGCATGTCTAAACAGTTGCAGTGCCGGTCAGAGCTTTAAGTCGCAAAGATCTGAAAGGCACTGCCTTTGCGCGCGTTACCCTGAATTGACAAGTCTCATATGCCTGTCATTTCATCAGTTACGCCCCACGTCTGATAGCTTAGTGCGACTCTGGATTTCTGTATTTTTTATTGTCACACAGATTGACACGACAGGGCGCGTTCCATTTTTCTTTGGGCTACCTGCAACTTTTGAATGCACGTAAGGGTCCAAGTTTCCGCGCGGTATACCATAACCAGCTGAACACACTGATAAGCTCTTCGTTTGAGAGAAAGGGGCACCTTTTTAAATCTGCAAATTTGGGACAACTTACCGAAGGCCCCACAATTGTGTCTAATGCAGCGTTGCACTTCTTTAAATTGTCCGTCCTTCCCAAATGTAATCAGCTGTCCCAAGTAGACACATTCCTCATATCAAACACCTTTACCATAAATTTATAGTGACAGTTTTTGCTAATTACACTTACGATCTACTTGTACGTTGTACGGCACTATTTTGTCCACTTTTTAGTCTTTTTAATCCCCGTTATAAAAAGAGGGGAGTTTTATGTTTGAAGCCTTTGTCTGTGTATTTGTGACATCGTAGCTACCAAACGGCTGGAGCGATCTTAAAGCGATTTTTTTAACGCTTGTTTAGTTAGAATGGTTGTTAGCAATTTTTGATAAATGTCGGTTTACTTATTTTTAGATCATCAATTTTTCTCAGTTAGTGCAGGAATCTCAATCATAAGATGAATAAATATAAATTTTACTTCCTTTTGACTGGTCGATTCGAAAGCTATACGGAATGTGTAAGGCGAGAACGAATAAGCATTATTTAGGTGTGCATCGTCGACTTCATCGTCAGTTTGACGAGATGGTGATGAATGGAACTTTGTTGACATGGAGATAAACGCACACTTAATTTTTTTAATAAAAAAAGTTCGATTAAACTACAATCTGGGGTCTTACCATGAACTCTTATTGCGATTCAGTTTAGGACCTAAAATGAATCGTTGTGAGACAGCGCTACAAGTGTATATCACCATCCCGCTTTTTTGTCGTTACAAACCAACACTGTAATAAAAGTTTATGGTAAGGCCCCAGATGCTGTTAGATAACGTGAATTTTCCCTCAGAGCGGGAGCCTATTAATACAATATATATTACAATACAATAGTAAATACAATAGTATTGGTTTTAAAAATAAAACCAATACTTAGGACAGTTACGAAATGTTTAATAATTAACAAAAACTACAAAGGAACTAAAAATGTTTAATGATTAAAAAAATACAAAAGAACTGAAAAATGTTTAATGATAAAAAATATAAAGAAGAACTAATATATTTTTTTATATATTTTTTGCTTCTCCGCAATTTTTTTTAATTAATGTCATTTGTATCCTATTTTGTCAAAGCGGGACAATTTTAAGTATTTTGGACAGCGGGACACGAAGCTTAAAAGCGGGACTATTCCGATCAAAGCGAGACGTATGGTCAGGTTATGTATAGTTACATACGTATGGTCAGCTTATGTATAGTACAGTCTGCAGACTACCCAACTCCTCAATTACTTAGAGTAGAATCATCGTGTCCAAGCTCATTAAATTAATCTCGACTAGTTGTTAGCTTAGAGATGGTGTATAGTGTTTTATTTTAATTAAGTTTATTGTTAATTTGGTTTGCAGATTACCACAAAAGTAAATTAAAATACGCACTTGTTGACGTAGGAACTAAATATCACAAAAAAAATATTACAAAGACTTTATTAAGTAAATTCTTTAATCATTACGTAATTAGGTGAAAAGGATGTGATTAGGCAAATTTATAGCACGAAAGGACGCATGGAGCGAGCTCACAAGTACAACATTATGCAGAAAGGTGCACGAGTTAAGGAGGTAAAATTCTCGAGCGTACGTGACCCAAGAGAGTATAGTCACTTGAATAAATGTTTGAATTGTAAGGAGAGAGAAAATTGACTTGTACCTGTATTTTATATATTGTAAACTACTTTGCAGCTGTTGTTATTTGTACATTTAAATATGTGTTAAATACATTACATCAAATTTACATATATCGACGATTTCTAGAATATCGGCTATAGAGCTACACTCAGAGTGAACTAAATTTTATTGTGAAAAAGATAACAAGCTTTTCATTGTTTAAAATAATCACGTGACAACATGAGCATCAGCATACGATTCACCTGCTTTGCATTTTAGATATTCTGCAATTGTTTTTATACCATATTACAGATGAATTAGGTGATTTTGAGGTATCCTCATACCTCAAAAGTACAGTAAAGTGAGGCATTTATAGATTAGAAACTAAACTAGAGCATAGAAAATTTAGTTCACTCTGAGTGTAGCTGTGTAATAAGATAAAATTATTTATTTTGGTTTAGGCCACTATTCTTGAAAAGCAGCGATTTGTTAAAATTTATAAATAACACCCTTATAAAAAAGCCGTGGTGGTCTTGAACTGATTGCTTGGAAAAGCAGAGACCGTGGGCTCGAATACGGGCTCGCACGGTTTTAGGAATTTATGTGCGAAGAGCTTTCCGTTGAAGGAAAACATTGTGATGAAATCTGCGCGTAGAAAATAGTCTTTATTTCATAGGTAAGCATTATTACACTTGAAATCGTCACAATGGTTAAACTCTACCGCTCATTCGTAAGGCAGATTCCCCTGAGAAGAATGAGCAAGAAACTCTAGGGGTTGCTCTTTGTAAATAACATTTACAATATTTTTTTTTATTTAAAACATCAGAGATCGAGACTACCTCCATGAGCTAAACGGGTTACTACCACGGATTTTTGTCATCTAAGTACGCAGAAGTTGTATAATAATAACCTTTAGCATAAAGTTTTTGTTTCACTATAGTTTTAAACTTCGTGAAAGGCAAATTTTGTATATCAACCGGAATCTTGTTATAGAAGCGTATACATTGCCCCTTAAATGATTTTTTGACTTTGTGAAGACAACTATCAAGAAAAGCTAGTTTATTTCTATTTCTCGTATTAATGTTGTGTCTGTCACTATTTTTCATAAAGAAATTACTATTCCTTTTAACATAAATTACATTTTCATAAATGTACTGTGAGGCTAGTGTAAGAATGTTAATTTCCTTAAACTTATCTCTCAAAGATACTTTGGGGCCCAGATTGTAAATTGCCATAACTGCACGTTTCTGCAGGACAAAGATTCTTTTGATATCGGTGGCATTACCCCAAAGCAAAATGCCGTATGTCATTAGACTGTGAAAGTAGCTGAAGTAAACCAATCTAGCGGTTTCGACGTCTGAAAGTTTCCTTATTTTTTTAATCGCGTACACTGCAGAGCCGAGCCGTTTTGATAACTTACTTATATGGGGACCCCATTGCAATTTAGCATCTAACGTTATACCTAGAAAAACAACTGTATTCACAAGATTCAAATTTTCGTTTCTAACTACAATGTTTGTAACCGTCTCTCTAACATTGGGTAATGTAAATTTCACACAACTTGTTTTTTTCTCATTAAGAAGTAGGTTATTAACAGCAAACCAATCAACTACTTTAGATATAGCATTGTTCACATCGTCGTAGGAACATTGGTGCCTTTTAACTTTAAATAATAAGTATCATCAGCAAACAACACTATCTCATGTTTTATACTCTCCATAAGGCTAGGTAAGTCATTAATATAAACGAAAAACAAAAATGGGCCTAGAATTGAACCTTGAGGGACACCCATGCTAATTGCATATCCTGATGATCTTGTACCGTTAACATCGACCCTCTGTACCCTACCACGCAAATACGATTTAAGAAGGTCGAGATCACGTCCCGCCACACCATAATGGCGAAGTTTCCTGGCCAGTGTATCATGGTGCACACAATCAAAAGCTTTGGAAAGGTCAGAGAATACACCAATAGCATCATGTGAGACTTCCCATGCATCAAATATCTGATTAATCAACTCGACACCAGGGTGGGTTGTAGAGCGACCCCGAGTGAAACCAAATTGTTTAGGAGACATTAAGTTATTACTATAAAAATGTGCACACATCTGATTTAGAATAATTTTTTCAAATATTTTACTGAGAGTTGGTAGTATTGATATAGGTCTGAAATTGGTGGGGTCAGAAATAATACTACCAAATTTGAAAAGTGGAATAACTTTACTTTGCTTCATGAGGTCAGGAAAGACACCATCATCAACACATTTATTAAAGATACAGGCTAAGTAAGGCGCAATACAATCAACTATAGAACTTATTACTCTAACTGAAAGACCATCAAGATCAGCAGTATTTTTTATGTTTATAAACTTAAAGGCTTTAACAATACCGTTTGGAAATACATGATGGAACCTTAAATTAGTGATACTAACTGCATTATTTTCTTTTAATAAGGATTCAGCGGCGGTGGGAGATGAATTTAACGACTTAGTAGTCAAAATTGGAATGTCAGTAAAAAAATTTTCAAGTATTTTAGCGATTTCTGCGCCTGTGTTTACAATTTTGTCATTAAATCTTAGTTGAAAATGTAAGTTACGAGGTTTGACTCTTCCAGTTTCGCTGTTTATAATATTCCAAGTCGTTTTTACTACATTCGCGCTGCTTTTTATTTTATTATTTATAAACATTGCTTTGGCTGCAACACAAACACGCTTAAACATTTTCGAATATTTCCTAACAAAATCATTAAAACTGTTACTAGTGTTATAAGTCCTTTCATCGTAAAGATCATATAGTCTTTGTCTGCTTTTGTGAATTCCCAGAGTCGTCCAATCACTAAATTTCAATGAATTATTAATAGTTATGATTTTGGACCTAAAAACGTTATCACGTTCACTTTTGACTATGTTGAAAACTAAAACCTAACCGACCTTTTTTTTTTGTTAATCCGGGGGAATCTGCTTACAGATACCCCGGCCCCGCGGGGGCAGAGCCGGGGTTATGTGGGAAAGGGTTGAACCCTGAAGGGGAGCAGCCCGACCGCACTAAACCCCCAGAGTGTTCCTCCTCTCCGCTGTAGGTGGGGGTACGGGCACACTGTTGCACTTGTCCGCGCCCCCACCAGCGGCAGACCGCGCCCTGCGCAGCCCCTCCTCGAGAAGGGAGACACATCGGTCCCCCGACTCCGAATGTGAGGCTCGCCGAACACCAGACGAGCCTTCCATCCCGGGCCCCTTTATGCTGGGCAACGAACTCCCCCGAGTCGGCTACCCAGGGGCCATGGGGGGCCAGGACAGCATCCACTCAACTGTGAACTTTAGTGGCTGCTCCCCCAGCCCCCGCGGCGGATCTGATGGCAGGCTCCGCCGCAACACCTAACGCACTTCCGCGCGGACTCTCCGAAGAGAGTCCCTTGAAGCGCCCACCACGGGTCAACCGCCCACGTTCGGCCGCGGAGGATAGGACGAGCGGCAACGACACACCGACACGTCTCTTCCCCCGCGGCCCTGCCGCCACTGCATCATTGAAAGCGGTGCAGCCCCACCAGGGTCGCGGAGGACAGGAGGAACGGCAACGACACACCGACACGTCTCTCCCCCCGCGACCCTCCTCCTCGCGTATCCGCGCGGTCCCACTGACCAAACGAGACCCGCGCGAAGCGCCATCCTCCTCGGGCCAGCCTACCACCATCGGCCGGCCCCGTAGTTTCCTCTTAGCTTCACCGTGGGACGAAATCGATCACGGCTACTAGAGCCCCCCGCCACGACAAGGCGGGAACCTCTTCGGGGGGGGACAAAGCGGGAACCCCTTCGGGGGGGAAAACCTAACCGAACCGAAGTTAATCGTGTCTTTGCGATAAACATGCAACATATCCTGAAAGAACAACGGTTTCGTTATAATTCGGTTTTCGAGGTAATGAAAATTCGAACAAAGGTTATTTCGGAAAAAATAAATTCGAGTTTGTGATAGGTTACCGTAACCGTAGCACTATGGCCTCGCTGGATGGCAATGGATATGTAGTTAATTAAATGTTTTGCAAATAATTATCATACGAGTTTACCAGTAAATCACGAAATATGAGCTCTTGATTTTCAATGACGATCAAAGTTAAATTTAACAATAGGTCATTTGTCGAAAATTTCGCATTCAGGTTTATAATATTTATGTCGAATTTGAATTACCCAGAATAATTATTTTGTTGTTTTTTGTTTATTGTCTGACTTATAACATTAGTTCTCCATTTGCAATGTTAACCCACATATTTAATTTTAATGTAATATTTGAGATTATTTCTCGCTCCTTAGTACGTTATTCCAATTAAAAGTTTCTTTAATTGTTTAGGTATACGGTTACTTTTCGGTGAACATTTTATATCTGAGCCAATTTTTTTTTTCTTTACAACACTTAGGCGAATAACACACTGCACCGCGCCCCGCGACTGAGCGCGGAGCTGCGTTTTTTAACGTTGTATTGAAGTACCTCAGTTTGTATGGAAAACACACTGCGCTCCGCACTACCGCGCAGATTTTTAATCAATTTGTGTCTATTCCAGTAATTGTCGTTTGGATGTTCCGTAACAAATAATCAAAGGATTCAATTGACATTCGTGTGTAGTTGAAAAATTAATCTTCATGTTTTCTTAAATCTTTGTAATGAAGTTGAATGTTATCTTCGGTGTCTTTTTATTTGAGTAAATAAAACCAATCAACAGTATAACTGCCGCGTCATGTATGAGTTCTGTATTATTAACCATTCTTGTCAAAGAAGGATCTCAGCTACATGTGCAAACACTACGGCGATCAACTACGAAGCGAGAACTTTGAGAGG
Source organism: Hyposmocoma kahamanoa (assembly GCF_003589595.1). NCBI lineage: Eukaryota > Metazoa > Arthropoda > Insecta > Lepidoptera > Cosmopterigidae > Hyposmocoma > Hyposmocoma kahamanoa. The sequence continues at coordinate 7,702,847 of NW_020654878.1, forward strand.
CGCGAGGCCGCTAGACCGCTGCCCCCGCGCAGATTAAACCGCGCGTTGACGCAGATCTGCGTCTCCGCTACCGCGCGCGTAATTCTGCGTCCCGCGCACCGTCGCGGGGCGCGGTGCATTGTGTTAATCGCCTTACGTGTCACTACAAGAATATCGCCTGATGGTAAGCGTAACCTATCCATAGCAGTTCCAGTGCCACTTACAACATCTGTCACTATGAGACATAAGTTGACAATTTAAAGTTAATTAATTTCACCTGTACCCTTGCCCTTAATAACCAAATACTCGCATTACTGCTTGTCGGCAAAAATAAGTAAAGTACTTTCCCGATTAAGTCTTTTAGAAGGAGCTCTACTGTGACAAAAAAAAATTCCACTTTCCCGGTCCCGTGTCTTATTCCTTGTTAATAGGGTTAATATTGCAATAGTTTGATATGGTATGATATTGATATCAGCAACTCGACGTCTAATACCAAAAATAAACAACTTATTATCAATTTAAAAAAAATATTTATATTCGCCAATGTATAAAACTCGATTATTCCGAAGCTCTAATTTTAGATTCTGAATTATTGCAGCACTAAAATAGTAGAAAGTAAACTTCGTCGAACTAAGGCCCAGAACATCTGAATGGAATATAATACCTTACGTAACTAGTGATCGGTATACGAAAGTTTCGTTGTAGACCTATTTGGTTACGTTATTATTATCCAGACTTAAAGCCGAAAATCCTCTCTTACTCTATGTATAGCCTCCCACATCAGTAAAATAAATGTTGATCCCTTATTTTTATTACTCCGATAAAACTGAGACCCCAAACACTTTTGCCCTTTGCAGAAATAGGTAAGTAGAACGTTTACATGGGACTCGGAACATTATGTCACATAATTAAGAGTCCGAGGGGAAAACACATGGAGTTAGTTTGTAGATTCTGAGCATGTTTTATTGTGGTCGACTGTACCACATATTACTCGCCTGATGGGCGGGGATAAGCCCGTGTTCCTGTTGAAGCTACGCTATTGTCGATCCGAGTATGCTAATAAAGACTCGAAAACTCATATTCATTTAGATCATTAAGTAAGCGAGATTTATAGAGTAACAGAGGATTTTCGGCTTTAAGTCTGGATAATTATAGGTCTACAACGAAACTTTCGAATACCGATTACTAGTTACGAAAGGTATTATGTTCCACTCAGATGTTCTGAGCCTCAGTTCGACGAAGTTTACTCGACTCGTGATGTGAGCTGTATGAAGAAATGAATGAAAGAATGAAAATGAACGTACACTCAATGTATATAATCCCTTATTTGCTGCAGTTGTTGATTACCTACACTCTATCTTTAGAAAGTCCCACATTGCCATGTTAAAAATATCGGCTTTAAAAGTAGCATTCAGTAGACAACCAGCACATACTCGACTCGTGATGTGAGCTACTTCTCGTCTCAGAGGTAAAATTAATTAAAGAAAATGGAAAGGATTATTAAGCGCGTACTAAGTAATACGCGTAGATCACGTTCTGACTTCTCAATATGGGATAAGACTGTCGCTATTATTTATTGCACACCGTAAGTCTACGGTATACGGTGAACCCCGAAAAGTTTACAAGATTTGTAGGGGTTGATTCCATCGATACGAACTTTTTACACATTGTCCAAACGAAAGTTAGGTAATTTTTATCAGACTTTAAAAAAGAGGGATTCTGTACGCCCTGCGTGTATGTATTTGCACGATTTTCTGAATAACTATTTGAGATTTATCAAATAATTTTGTAGTCTTAAATTTTAGTTGTAGGAACATATTTTTCTTTGATAATATCAAGTGACGGAAGGAACAAGTCGTGCGCCTGATGGTAAGCTACACGTCTGTCTATAACAGTTGAAGTGCCACTCAGAGTGTAAATGGCAAAGATATATATATATAAATATGGAAGAGAATAGGTGGCAGTATTTCCCAGGACGAACTCTTTCACAAGGAGAACTCGTAAGAGATTTAAAAGAGAGTGCAATATTGCTATCATGATCATCATCAACCCATTTATACGTCCCACTGCTGGGCACGGGTCTCCTTTCAGACGAGGGTTGAGCCATAGTACGCCACGCTGATCCAATGCGGGTTGGGGACTTCACACATTTTCCGAGTATTGTGAACCTTCTTCGACGTGCAGGTTTCATCACGATGTTTTCCTTCACCGAAAATCTCATGGTAAATTTCATATTAAATTTCGCACATAAATTCCGAAAGTGTCTCAGAGGTTCACGAGCCCTGATTTGAACTCATGGCCTCAGCTTGAGAGGCGGTATGTCAAACCATTAGGCTATTAGACTTTTTTATTTATTATATTGCTATAGCTCTCTTAAAAGTATGAATTTCAGATTAGTCTTAGCTTGTTAAAATTTAATATCTTTTCTTGGAGGTTAAGGAAAAAGTAATATTCTGTAAAACGTTTCGTAAGTCTTTAAAAGGTGCTGAAAATGTGCTGAAAATACGCCATAGAGGTGACAGTAGCCGCAGAGCTCCTTGTAAAAGAGTTCGACCCCTTTTATATTTACTTCTTAACTGCCTCCCAGGCCGAACGGTTACCAGGCCGGACTGCCATGCAGAGCTCCCAGGTACGATTCCCGGGCCAGGAAAAATATTTCTATTACTACATTTATTTGTCTCGTGAGTTTAGGTCTAATTTGTGGTTGACTATATGTGTGTTCATGGCACCCGCGATACAGGGTTTTCCCTACTGCGAGGCTACGTTGAGTGTGTGCGTTATTATTAAAAAAAAAAGAAAAATCTGAGATATGTGCCAACGTGCATTACCCGCACTATAGAAAGCATATATTAGTTGATCACCTTAATTGTCCTTGCCATATGAATTATCAATCCTTAGGTTGAAGAATTTTCCTCCGTTTCTCTTTGCAACGCCGAGATTGCCTTAAGCGTGAAACACACAAAGACCCGCACCCGGCGGGTCCGTCTCGCGCCCGTCTCGCGCTCGCGCTCGGTGTGTTGTCGTCCACGTAAGTATACGGAATTAGAACCGCCACGGTGTGGGTCCCGACCCGACGCACGCCCGACCCGCTCCCGCTGTGTGTTTCACGCTTTACTGTTATAAAGCTCCCGCTCGTATCGTGTGTCCAAGTGTTAAACTAAAATTATATTGTAGAGATTCCTTTTACGACTTGCTTGACAGTTCGAGAATGTCCTTTACTGCCTTTAGTAAAGTGGATGCAAAACGTGTGTATGTAATTGAATTCAGTGAAGATGCTTCTTATGTTACTCAAAATGTGTGCGTAAATAAATAATTTTAAAAGAATTTACATTAGACAGCGAAAGTGAAATTGGGCTACCTTGTGCGACGTGATCGTATTATTAAAAACGTCATGTAAGGAAAAATTTAATGAAAACAAAGTAGGGGGAACCGTGGTTAAATTACAAGAACCAGATAAAAGTGAGAGTGTACAACTATTATTTAACGACTCTGTGGCCGAACGGTTACCATACTGGACTGCCACGCAGAGGTCCTGGGTTTGATTTCCCGGGCCGAGAGAAATATTTGTATGGCCTACATTTATTCCTCTCGTGAGGGTGCAATTTAGGGTTGTCTATATGTGTGTGTGTGTCCATGGCACCCGCGGAACAGGGTTTCCCTAGTGCCGGTTAGGAATGTGTGCGTTATTATTATTATTAACAAACTAGTGGAGTAATTTCACAAAAAAATAACATGGTAGTAAAACATCACAATATTATATAAATCACAATCATCACAATATAAAAAAAAATTACAGGGGTCGTAGCAGCATAGTACAATGAAACAATAAAGGTAACTCCGTACACAATAACAGCGCGGCTTGTATGTGTATGCAACCGTCACTCTGTCTACGGAATTACACATTCACATATTAATGAAAAGCGCGTTAGGACGATAGAGTCGAATGTTATCCAACGCTAGTGCATCGATAGATTATGCAAATGTGTGGATCTGTACACAGCGCGCGGGAGGCGGGCGCGTACACATACAAGCGGATCTGCCACGTTTGTATTTACCATACCTGTTCTTATTCTACTTTGACAGCAGTGTATTGCTTAAATGTAATTGAAGCTCAGCTCGCCTTTTTGCCCGGTGGCACAGTCAAGGTCATCAGCGGCCAATTGCAAAGTGTCCTTCATAAAAAAATGAAAAGAAGAGATTGCTTAGGTCTACAGCTGCACTGCTTACCTTTTTTTTGACGGGGGGAAATCTTTATATATACCCCTTAGTCCAGGGAAACTCAGGGGTTATGTGGGGACAGTCCCTCTAAACTGGAGGGCCTACCCCACTAAACCCCCCGGTTTACATCTCGCCGGTTGTTTCAGCACCGTGGGGTCGGCGAACGTGGTTGCTTAGGTGCTTCTTATCTATGCCTGCAAATTCGTCTGTGTAGAATAGGTACGTACTTCGAACAGCCTACTGTACAATACTAATTTTCAAAGTTTTATTGGTTTTCCATACAAATTTTCATACCCTATTTCACATCCTTTAAGATTTATTTTTGAGACAAAAAGTAGCCTATATTCTTCCCCATGGTCCCATCTATCTTCTTTGTCTTTGTGCTGGCCTCATGTCCCATTTCTTTCATTGGGGTCGGCCCTTCTAGTTCGCGCGCGCCATTACATCTATCGTCTTCAAGTCTCTCTGGACGGTTCGAATCCAAGTAGTCTGGGGTCTACCTGGTCGTCTTTTGGTTGTTTCAGTATCTAGTGCCAAGATTTTTTTGGTCATATGGCTATCGTCCCTACGCATTACGTGGCCATACTAACGTAATCGGTTTGCCCTAAGTTTTTCCTGTATAAGTGCCACTTTAACTGTCCGTCGGGTATATTTGTTTCTGATTTTATCCATCAAGGTAATCCTCGATCCCGTCCATCTTTTTACCAAAACTCATCAAAACTGTTTCAGAGGTTTAGGCGTGAAAGTGTAACGGACAGACAGACGGAGTTACTTCCCCATTTATAATATTAGTTTGGAGTTGCCAACAACTAAACAAAACTGATTCTATGTTTAGTTAAGGCAAAGAACAGTCTATAAATAAAAGTAGACTAAGCTCCAAAAGTTAAAAGTTAGAAATACACCATTATGATATTACGAACGATAACCATTACCTAGAAGCCGAAATACTTTCGGCGGAAACACTTAAACCCTTTCAGCGAGAGAGGCACGCAAAGTGATGTTCAGATAGAACTTTTGTTAATTTATATTTTATCATGAACCATAGACCAATTACCAGCAGATAGGCATTTTGAACTCAATAAACCCTAACGCATAATTAAGATACTTATATTATAAATGGCGTTTCAAATATTAATTTTGACATTACTCGGGTAAGAATCATATCGCACCTCTGGTGAAATAGTGCTAACTTACATTTCTTAAATTTACAGAAAACTTGCAAAAAAATTTTTGATTTTCATTCTATACTTTAATAATTATAATGTTTTTACTGCTATGACACTCACTTATTGATTCAGCAGCAGTAGAGACCCTTGTGAAAAAGTTCGTCAAGGGAAGTAGTGCCATCTTATTTCTTTCAACAACATCAACTACCTCCGTGGCCGAACGGTTACCATGCCGGACTGCCACGCAGAGGTCCCAGGTTCGATTCCCGGGCCGGGAGAAATATTTGTATGGCCTACAATTATTTCTCTCGTGAGTTTGGGTGTAATTTGTGGTTGTCTATGTGTGTGTCCATGGCACCCGCGACACAGGGTTTCCCTAGTGCGGGGCTATGTTGAGTATGTGTGTTATTTATTTATAATTCAAAAATTTTTTTTTTCTTTTCTGCCACCCCAAGCAGTAATGTGAGCATTACTGCGTTCCCGTTTTAAGGTTAAAGGTGCTGGTAAAAAGAGGCACATGCGACTTGTCACCTTATGTCTCAGAGTGAGGGGCGCAGTGGGAGTGCCCCTTAGATCTTTGCGATTTGGAGCTCTGAGTGGCACTGCAACTGTTACGAACACGCGTATTGCTTTCCATCATGTGCACGACTTGTTCGCCCCGTCACCTGGTATCATAAAAAAAATAATTGTAAAATGAGTACATTATTATAATTGTTAATACAAAGATCGAACACAAAGAAAAAATTCCATCGACCTGACGCGACCCGAATGTGTGTCTTTGTCAAATCAAAGCCATTCCTGTGTGTCCTGCCGTATCGAAGGAATTTTTCATCGTGTTTCATCCGGTATTAATAATTTATTACGTGTTAAACGTTTTGTTTTTATGATACGAAGCAGGTTTATTTATTTGTAGGTACAACTTACACTTTCAACACTTATAACTAAACATGTAAGCCATAGTCACAAAAAAGGTTGAGTCGATAACCGGCCAAAGGTAAGGCTGCAAAGCAAAGATAAAGGCAAGATTTGAGATCTTGTTACATTTTATTAAGCTTTGCGTTCTCTACGGAGAAATGATGGAATGCATAATATGTTATTCCTCTATATCTGTTTAAATTGCATTTTTTAAATAGTTTGGCGTAAATAGGTTATTTTCAAAATTTTTTTCAGTTAGAGCCTTATCACACTGGCGATTTGAAAGCGAGGCGCCCACGGCGTTGAAACAAAGGCTTAGGAGCTTTATTTCACTGGCGATTTGAAAGCGAGACACCTGTACCGTTGAAACAAAGACTTGAGAGCCTTATTACACTGACGATTTGAAAGCGAGGCGCCCGCGGCGTTGAAACAAAGACTTGAGAGCCTTATCACACTGGCGATGTGAAAACGAGGCACCCGCGACGTGAAACAAAGACTTGAGAGCCTTATCACACTGGCGATTTGTGAGCGATTTGAACTGGCGTTTTGCGAGGCGTGCTCGTCGCGTGTTCACAGCGACAGCGCCGCGGGAGCTTTGCTTTCAAATCGCTCGCAAATCGCCAGTGTGATAAGGCTCTCAAGACTTTGTTTCACCGAAGATGGCATATCTGATACTAAGAATGACTTCATTGAAAGTGTTATTGAAATACAGGCAACTGATATTCATAGAAAGATATTAAGTAGTCTAACGGTTTATACCATCCGATTCCCGGTAGAACCAGTTTGAGAAATTAGCTGTTCTAAATTAGTACTTGTCTCAGTACTCTGAGAAGTGCCCCATAGTTGCCTGTTGCTCTGGTATTTATAGTAAACGGGATTTCCTAGTTTGAGACCAGGTAGTAGCAGTCTACGGTTATCTGGCAAAAAAAAGAAAGAAAATATGAACCAATAACTTAGTTAAAAATTCCTTGCCTGTGGCGTTAACAAAAGGTAGACCAAGCCACTTGCCCTTGTCGTGTATAAATTAGGCGTATTCTCATTGTGAGTAGAATGGAATAAGAAATTTTGGTGCTAATGCGCGTTCGTTTCTTCAGAGGGTAAGGAACGTAAAATTCCACGAATCGGAAGCAATTCATTTAGAATATCATTGGTGTCGATTCCAAACTCTTTGTACGAATGATTCCCTTTCTTAAACGTAGACTAAAGCTAATTTAGACATCGCTGTATCTAACTAAACTTTGTTTAGATATGTAACTCTCTTTATCAGTAAAAAGGCTAGTCAATTGCTTTTAGTTTACAGTCGTCGAATTAAGTATTTATCGTAAATAAATATCGAGCACTAAATTTCATTTTAATGGCAATTATTATTATATTGTCATTTTATTTTTCATTGCAGTATAAAGGCATATCCCTTCCCGTACTCCACTCATCGCAATTTAAAGCCGCTACAGGCCAAGATTTCATATGAGCATCTAGCTCTTCACGGCATCTCCTTTTGGGTCTTCCGAGGTCTATGGTTAATAGTTTTTGCCTACAGATCTAGTGCAAATCCATTTTGGAACCCGATTTTCAGCTAAGAAAAACCCGGGTAAGTTCTTAACCCAAAATATTATCGTATCGTGATTAATAATAATAAATAAACGTTAACTAAATGCTAGGAATTTCGGTATCTGACTACAGTGTAGCGACAGCGTTCGCAAGATGTGTGTAGGTAACTTTGGGGCGAGTGAGGTGCGCGTGAGTGGGTCAATGTAAAAATTTAATTGTATTTTTTCACCAAACGTTTTCTTTGGCTTATTTAGTTTTATATTTTATTTTCTAACAATAAGTAAACGTTTCGGCCTTCAGCCTTATTGCCTAAATTCTTTTTTTTATATTTTTACACATTTTAAACTGCAACTACGTTCTGGTTGCGTCACCGGCAATTGCTACTACGTAGGTCCTTCCCTAATTCTGTTTTGCCGTCAGTGGGCTTTCAGAACGGAGGCAAAAGGACTGTCACACAACCAGTTGGTTGTCCGTTGCAGAAGTTAGCTTCGGATTAAACTACCTTCGGGTGGGAAAACTACTTTCGGGTTGGAAAGCTACCTTTGCTGAGCTTCCTTCGGTTCATACACCTGGAGCTTGAGTACGTCCGGACTAGGACGAAGGATTTGCGCTGAACGGCTACCACTTGCTGCTCGTCCTGTGGCCCTTCTTCTGCGCCGGCAAATATACAGGGGAGTACCATACTCGGAAGCGAAAACCTAAAGTCTTAAGCCACGTTACCAAGACCCGTAATAAATTTATGTACCGTTTTTTTTATTTAGATTTTAAATTGTAATTTTTTTTAATTATAATTATTTCAATTTTCGGATTTCTTTTTTTTTATTTTATACCCTCATAGGGAAAATTAAACTAGGGAGTCGAACCAGGTACTACGTCGTTATTTCCGATTTACATAAACACAAATATTTTTGTTGGTAACTTTGGGATCAGAACAACGTATGTGATGATGTCTAATATTTATATTATTTATTTCTGGTAAAAAATAATTACTGAAGTAGATAATAAATGTGCATGATCTAAAACAAATAACAAGTCGTATTCGACGTCAGGAACACTACCACAAAATCCGTAACACGTTATAACGATGAAACGCAATTGTATCGTGCTTCGTTCGCTGTACATTACTACAAAAGTATTACGGAGTGATTGCGGACAGGTGACAGACGGGCTTCGTGGCCATAGACCATGATGGATCGGCTATCGTGAATGGAAATAACTAACAGGTAACTTATGTACAGGTAACTTTTAAGATACACAATATTGAAAATTCTCGAATAAATATAAAATGAAATTTTCGTACGAAATATGTTAATTTTATATGAAATATTACTATCTTAATTTAAAATACGCTCTTTTTAATAACTTAATGAAATAAAATCTATTTTAAATGACTATTTTAGCATTTTTAAAAGACGTACTTAGTTAAAATGACAATGTGTCTGGCGTTAAACGATTTTTTATACAACAATGCTGTATTCATTGTTTTATTTTCCTTTTCCATTACATTTACAAGTTATCAACAGTAAGTGTATAAAATATATTGAAAGTGAGGTGCATTTTCTTCTATTTAGTAAAAGGTAAGTACCAAATACACGTAACCCGTATTTTTTTTTTGTTTACAATAGTGTATAATAAACGTATTTGTTGTATAGTCGGTTCCAATCCATTTTGAACAAAAAGTAAACAAAACCGTTTGGTTAAATTTCTAAAGTTATCACGCAATAAATCGAATGAGAACGTTTACGTATATTTTGAAGATTTCGACTTGATACATCATCACTTTTTCCAACAATATTCATTTGACTATATACGATACGACATATTGATTGTTAAATCGTGTTTAAAAAATGGTGGTCGCAAAGTGAGGTTATTTTTCATCTACACATCTATCACTTGTCTATGGTTGCATAGTGCTGTACAAAAACAAACATTCGGTTCATTCAATTAAAGTTTTTGTAATCGATTAGTAAATAAAATATTTCAATCGCAATCGAACGAGTAACTAAGTGTAACGATTTAAAGAAGGAATTAAAATTAAGATTTCGGAAAATTTAATTCTGCTTATATAGGTAATGTAAGGAAGATCGCTAGTATGACTCAATTGAACAAATCGATTCATTCAATTAATTAATCGATTTGTAGCTGGCATTACAATTAGCCGTCACTAAACCGTCTATGGTCGGGTCAGTGACTTGTTTGTTTACATTTTGTTCAAAATGGATTGAAACGAAGTATAGAATGTCCACCAATGCTACCAGCGAACAAATAGAAATGCTTTTTGATTTTATGCAAGAACATTAAATAGGTCTTTACCCGCGGTCACATGCTGCGGAATGTTGAAGGGCTTGTGCTTACCGACAGTGGACGAAACTAACCACAACCCTAATGGGGTTAGGAGGCTCCGTCAAGATCACGAAACAGTGGCAGAAAGTAGGTATGTTTCTTTCTATTGTAATTGTTGGACTTTGTCTTTGTGAGTACCTACACACATCGAACTAAATGTAGGTATGGTAATATTACTTTATTACAAACCTTCAATTATATTTAAAAAATATGTCAAGAAAGCGATAGCTGGAGCCGGCCTTCCAGTCTTAGCTCCACCTTTGAGTGAAGTTGACTATAGAATAGCCGCCATCATTGGCGACGGGTACGGTTTGCTAAAAACCGGAGCTTATTTAAACTCTTTTTCGTAACTATAACTTGTTTTATTAACATCCCACGAGTTTCCTCTCAGCATTTTTAGGAAGCACTGTGTGTGATAATGGGTATCTAGTTTCGGTATCTGTCATTTTCTTCTTATTCACTGATATTTCATTATGTTTCAGCATGAAATTGAAAATTTAAGTCCAAATGGTAAGTAACTTGTATTTTATTCTCATGAGTGTTGTAGATCAGTGTTCTGGCTTTTTGTCCTTATTATAATATAATTTTTACAGTTCCATTATAAACGCTCAGTCTGCTGGTCTCGGGTCCAAAGCTGCCGGTTTCCAGATTGGAATTGCCGGTTTCTTTCTTTGCAACGCCCAGACCCTCCTCAGCTCCGTTTGGACTTCTTCCTGAAGTTGCCATTCCTTGTAAGTTTCAATTCAAATCAGTTCGGTTACACAATTTTAAACTTGATTCATCAAATGCATATTTATATACATACTCTCTTATTTACAACTGCGTCTTCAAACGCAGATCGGCTAACGACGCCTTGAAGACCTATTCGTGAGGACATAAATATTCGTAATTCATACGTTCTACGCCTATAGCATGTGGGTGACAAGTACTTCAAATATGGAAGGTAACAAATTGTATGATACCGATGGAAAGGATAATCATACATATGTATGGATTAATTCCTTCTGAATAACATAGTATCTTACATCAGAAGAAACACCATAAATTTAAACATTTAATTAAAAAATCAAACGAATATGAAACAGAGAAGAAGTAAAGGGAATGGGCAAAATGGACCTGGGCGCGGCCACGTCTAAAACTACTTTCAATGAATAGATAACATTATTACGATAAAAAATGTTATGGGCACCACCGCATAAGTCGTTAAGTCTAAATATCTTGAGTAATATGTATTTTTAAATGTTGATACTTAATATATGAACTACTGCCTGGAATTTTGTTTGTGTGTCATGTATCTTAACCATGATTGGCCAAATAGTACCTTAAGATTTAAATGGTTCTATGAGCGGTGAAATAATGATACAATTTTGGAAATCGATTTAGTAATTCTTGATATCAAAGGTTTTCCACATGTGTACTTCAGAAATAAAAAATGCTATTAAATACCTGTATTTTTTTTTTTAAACTTATTAATTTCGTCTATGATTACTTCATCTAAAAATTAAGCTGTAAGATTAAGAGTTCCTTGGTGCCGTGCCCACCCTAGATATCGTACATTAATATGACGTGAGCACAGCAACTCAACGTCCGTCTCAGTACGCACGTACAATAATGTTGTATTAGGTATGCTCTCTCTTCCAACATCTTCCCTATTGACTAAGGGTGACAGATGTAGCTTATTATATTTTCAAAAGTCTATAAATAAGGCAACAAATGAGCAAAATATTTTGTCAACAAATAAGATTGGCTACTGAATCACTTATAGGTATTTATGTGTATTACATTTGTATTACGCCGGTAGACATGGCGTAGGCAGACCTACAAGGTGGACTAATGATCTGGCGAAGGCTGCGAGAATCCGCTGGATGGAAGCGGCGCCGGACAGGTTATTGTGGCAATCTTTGGGGGAGGCCTATGTCCATCAGTGGACATCTTTTGGTTGAAATGATGATGATGACATTTCTATTCTTTTCATTTTTAAACTTTTTAGATACAATCGTGTGCGAAGAAAGCTCTAAAAGTGTCAATTACTGTGGCTCTATTATGAGCTTCATGTTGATAATAAAATAATCTACATGAATACCTATATAATATAAAATAAAGAAGATGCATTACATGGTATGGTAAAAGAAATAAATATAAAAATACTTACAGGATTTGAATCCACACGATTACCAATATAATCGATGAAAAATGGATTAGCATCAAGAACTTCTTGTGAGAGAAAATAACGCCTCCTGTTTCGAACTGAAACGTGACATGTAATGCAAGTCTCCATTTCAGTTACGCATCACTTTAATTAATAAGAATGTCCAAGATCAAGCCTAGTCGTCATCCAAGAATCAACAACGATGCAAATCACAAAGCAAAATCAGTAGTCCGGTAAACAGTAAACAAAGTCACATGAGAATCAGAAAGCAATGGGGAGCTCAAAACAGATGAAGCAAGTCGAAACAACTAAACTAAGTTAACTAAAAGCTTTCAAAAAAAAGGAGGAAAATTTAGGCCGTGACGGAATGACTACACAGGGCATTGTTTTATGTTAAACAAAACACTTTGAGTGATCCAAACAATAAATTTATTATTTATTACATGTTAATTTATTACTTCGGCGATTGTATTGGTCATAACTTCTTTTACACACAAAATATGACTTTGACCTCATATAAAATTTTGTTTGACTTAACATAAAGAATTATAAAAACTATGTTTTTTAAGTGACCGCTTCTAGAAGCGGCCACTTAAAATAAATGGGCCCATGGTCTTTGAATTTTGCCCCTAACCTAATTAAAAAATAAATTAGTCTCCATTAAGTGAAATTAGCTTTCTTCAATATTTAAGGTACTTGCCGTCAATGTGGGACAGGTATAGGACATCCTGAAATTACTATTATGATAAAGTACCTACTTTTTACTACTAGGTAGAAGGAGTCTTACCCAGCCATAAAATTTTAGGGCTAAACTTTTGAACATATAGGAGGAAAGGTTATAGGAAGTGAAAACGATCCGGGCAGCTGTAGAGAATATTTCGGCCAGCATTACGGCAGCCGCAGAGGTTACTTCAGGCAGTATCGCAGTAGCTGAAGCGAGCCAGCCTAGTTAAGGCATGAGTTCTTTGTAAACATTGAAAATAAAAAGATGTCAAATACTATAAAAAAAGTTTATTTTGTTTATTATAATTTATAGTTTATTTCTGACCACACCCGTCTGCCTTGCTGGAGCTCAAAAGCTGATTGCCTCTCATTCTCTTGGAGTTGCTCTTCCTCTGTAAGCTCCAGTGGCTCCAATTGTGCTTCTATGCAGATGTTGTACAGAACTGAAATAATAAACTTCTAAGTTTAGGGGCGATAAACCTATATACAAATATAAATTACATGCAGTTTTCCTGACACACATCTTTCGCTTCATCAATAAGAATCTGTAAGTTAAAGATACTATTGGCCTGGTTCCTTAGAATGTCCATGAACATGATCATAATTGTAATCTTTTGAACTACTAAAGGTAGTGGAGGTCAGAAACTCATAAAGTAGCATTTAACCTACCTGTGCAAGCTAGTTATTTTTCCCACTATTTCTGCTATTTTCCCGGCTTTCTCAGAAGACATCTTCATCTCCCTTTCAATAGGTCAAAGGTGCGCTGTATGACGGAAGGTGCTTTTTTGTGGATTTTGTTAAATCTATCTGGTTTCGGGTGAATTTTCAGCAGGACCTTCTACTGGGATCATCATGTACTCCCGCAACGGGTAACCCGAAGCTCCTGAAATATAATAATTATGCATATAATGGAATAATATGATTTCTGCAATCTATTTTAAATCAAGCCTCCACGCACTCATTCCAATCATTGATGTAGGCCATTATGAAAGACGTGCTTACAATATTTATTTAATTCCTTTCTTTTAATGGAAATGTTGAATACTTTGAAGAAATTATTTACATTGGTAGTGGGGTCAATAGTTCTCGCTTTAACTCTAACTTTTTGCGGATGGAGTAGTGGAATCATCTCCGAAAAAAGATTCTCTATTATGCTTGCCGTAAGCCAATAATTGCGTACCACTTCCCCATCACTTAGTGTTATCCACACATTATAATTTCTTACTCGACGCCTCTCTACTTCATCTGCGCGTTTTTGCTCTCTCAAAGCTTCTTCAATAAAAAAAAAATCTCGCCACTTTGCAGCAAACGATATCTCGTTACCTCGATAGCTAACGTTGATTTCATGTCTTAATTACGATCAAAATCCCTGAAAGAAACATCACCTGTCATTTGGCCTTTCGGAGTAAGCATTCTGCAAATACTTATGTCACATAGTCGATAACCGGTTCCAACTTCGGACCGGTATCGATCGAAAGCACTTCGTAGTGAGAACCGCCCGATACGAAGCTAAAAGTCTATCGTTGTGACGTGTTGCGGACTTCGTGGTGGTCTCCCTGGTTGAATTAAGTTTTCGTTTCCATTAAACTTAACTATATATCAACATATAAATATTCTTTTCAAAAATTCTTGAAATACAAATTTTAATTACGTTACTCATCTGTCCTCAAAGCCTTTTAAAAGGCAAGTTACTAAAAAAACACGGCCTTGAAGACTATAAATCGTGGAGCCATCAATTTGCATGCTAATACCCTACCAGCCTGCTAGGGACAAGTGAGTGACAAGGGCACAGAGCCTAAACGACCCCCTGGGTATTAAGACATTATTCTTCCTTAAAAAAAATTCAATTATATTAAATTTGCAGCTCTCCTTCAAAGGTTTACTTACTGTTTTATTAAAAAAAAACTAAACGCGCCTCATTTTAGTAAAGCAATTTACATCTCGGCACAATGATTCCAAAGATCTTATTTTCGTGGTTTTCTTTTAGATCTGA
>NW_020654878.1:7718280-7742271 GCF_003589595.1 Hyposmocoma kahamanoa
GAAATCATGACGCAACCGGTTATTCCTTTCCTTGACATCCGATGAGTTCGTTTGTGGAAAACAACACTTAGAAAAACAGATAACTGGCTTTTGATCGCTCATCTAGGCAAAAATTCGAGATGAGGTGACTATATCATTTTTTTCACAAGTGTATGGGTGAGGTTGTCTTGTACTCTTTCACACTATATAATTGCACCGTTGCTACCCGAACTGTGATTGTTACTAGCTAAAATATAAGCAGTCTTGTAAGCCCTTAGTGCTCAGGTACTTTTCTCATAAAGAGCTTTTAAAAAAACTACAAAAGATTTTTTGAAATATTATAACATCATATAACACGATTTTTGTTTCAGGGTTATCAATGTCATTTTTTAATTGGCTCTAACATAAAAACATGAAAAGACTTTATTTGCATGCAAAAGGTTTATTTTTGTGGTCAGTACAACGAAAAGCTAAAATTTGAGTACCATTAAGAATTCTACAATTTCTTTTAATTTAAAGATAAAAAGGGAATATTGTATTTCAAATTAATAGAGTATTAATACCAAAGTTCTACAAATTGATGTCAAAGAACCTAGAAATGTGTAACGAGATTTATGTAAATACCACAATGTAGCTACTAGGAGCTATGTAAACACTACCAAAAACGGAAATTTCTAGAATATAGCTGATCCGACCCCTCAGATCTTTGCAATATAAAGCTCTGAGGGGCTCTGTGACGTCGTAAGGCATCGATATGTTTGTACACATAGAGATAAAATGATCCCTGTGACATTTCGGACCGTCACATCTCGGATTCGGGACTGATACGAACCGGACGTAGTGCGCAAATGCTCTTTGTGTTCAGGATTCCTTGTTTTATCTCAATTTAAACAATAAAAAAAACCAAAACACAGTTATTCTACAAAAATTTCATTTACACAGTTTTGAAAGAGATGCTTTGGAAATTGTGTATAAATCAGTTTATTTTCTGTGACCTTTCAGCAACCGTAATAACTAGAAAAGCTACTTGATCCAGCGCCTAGGGTTTGTCCAGAATTTACATTTATATTACTTTGAGTTTTAAGCAATACCTGCTTGTATGCAGGGATGCGATCGGGCAAACACGTAATCTCGGGGGTTTGGGGTTCGCAGACTTAATATTAGAGTGCTAAACAAAGGAACTGTTCTGTTTTCAAAGTAAACATATAATATACATATTGTACTAGCTGTAGTCTGCGTAGAATAAGTATTTAGAGTAGCGTATTGTGTTATTACTAATGTTCACAGTTTTATTGTTTCTCCATACAAACTTTCATCCCCTACTTCACTCCCTTTAAGATTTATTTTTGTGATAAAAAGTGTATGTCCTTTTCCTAGATCCCATCTACCTCTATACCAAAATTTATCAATATTGAAAACGTAAGCGCCCAGTTACACGAGGCGAAAGTTTTCGCGCGGCGGCCGCGCGGCGACCGCTCAGTTACCACGTCTTCATGTACATTAATGGTGAATCTGAATTCTATTTACTAGGTAACTATATTTAAATTCCTCTGAATAAATCAACCGTGCGGCCGCGGCGTAGACCAAACTCAAACTAGACTCGCCCGCGTGCCCGAGATGCTCATTTATGTTAAAACATAAAAGTTAAACAAATAGAGTATACATCCGACAATGTAAGCAATAACATACTGACCTCATAAATTTATGTAATTACATCTATTTGCCAAGTTTTATTGAAATCGGTTAAGTGAAAGTTGGTGTCCAATAAACTAGATTTAGTCCCTTATTTGACACCCTCAGAGGTAGAACATTTTCGTCAAATTTAAATGGGCCCACTACTCCATTCCAACAAAAAAAAAGTATCGAAATCAGTTCACAAATATCAGAGTTATCGCGCATTTTTTTATCGATTGCTCGCTAATTTGTGTTACAGGAAATATATGAATAAGGTTGAAGACAGTATACATCATAATATTAAGTACTTTTGGACAAACATTAATGATAGAAACAATAACGTGGACATATCCAACGGGTTTTGATATAAAAACATGGTTGCAAAAGGTCCTGTGGACATCTGCAATATAGATTGCAGATGTCCACAGGACCTCAGCGTTTTTCCAATCGGCATTCGAGCCCTCGATTGTGGATAGTGATTGTGATATAAATAATATTCCGGATACTAATGCCAATTCTGATTTAATAATCGGCAGTATACAAATACCTTACGAGACTATATTTAAGGAGCTACAAACACTGATTCCTACAAAAGGACCTGGATTGGATAGAATCTCTCAGCTATTTTTTAGATCCACATTCTTGTCAATTTATCAGCCTTTTCATTACCTTTTTAACAGATGTTTACAAGAAGGAATATTTCCAACGGTCTGGAAATCTGCCCGTACAGTGCCGGTGCATAAAGGTGGATCCAAAACCAACGTGAAGAACTATCGCCCCTTATCTATATTTCCTAATTTGTCAAAGCTTTTCGAGAGATTACTTCATAATATCATATTTCCGTCCTTACACAACACCACTCTTGAAGAACAACATGGTTTTGTAAGAAAACGCTCTACTGCTACCAACTTAATGTCATATACAACTTATCTATTTGAAGGGTTAAATAAAAATAAGCAAATAGACAGTATTAATACTGACTTTCGGAAAGCTTTTGATAGAGTGGACCACAAAATTATTCTCGCGAAACTCACCTATAACGCTATTCGGAGTATTCTATTACGCTGGTTTAAATCTTATGTAGAAAACCGTACACAAAGCGTGGTTTTCAAAGGATTTGAGTCTGGTCTTGTTCCGGTGACTTTTGGGGTGCCGCAGGGCTCGATAACAGGTCCTTTGTTGTTTATCTTGTTTATAAACGATCTGTGCGATCGATCTGTGCTTCAAATTTAGCCATTTTCTTTTATACGCCGACGATCTCAAAGTCTATCATACAATTGAAAATATAAAAGATCAGCGGAGACTTCAAGAACATTTGCATAGGTTGCATAGGTTGCATAGGTCAATAATAAGCTGAGTCTCAGTTTAAACAAATATAAATCGATTAAGTTTACTAAAAAAAAGGAAATTTATTAACAGAACCTATGAGCTGAGCAGCACTCGTCTTGAAATTGTCGATTCCACTAGAGATCTCGGTGTAACGCTAGACAGAAAGCTTGACTTTGACACGCATGTAGATATTATAATCAACGGGGCCTACAAAATGTACGGTTTCGTGCGTTCATGCGTTCCTGTGATAATGTTACGCGGCCATCTACTTTTCTCCACATCTACAAGTCACTCATTCGCTCTCAACTTGAGTATGTTGTACCCATTTGGAATCACATATATGAGAAATATAATGAAACCCTCGAATCTGTACAAAAGAAATTTCTACGAAGAATGCATTATAAATGCTTTCATGTAAAACTCTCGTACGAAAATTTATAAAAAAAATATAATTTGCTTACACTAAAATTAAGACGTTTACAGCTGGAAACTATGTTGCTTTACGACTTGTGCCATGATACATTTATGACGGTATACCTCGTCACAACAAACTGCGTTACAGAGTTCCTGTTAGAACGCACTATCGCAACGTTCGCAAAGCATATCCACTATTTGCTATCGGTGCATGTCTTACAAACGTTGGAATGCGTTCGCCGCTGAATCGATTAATGAAAAATTACAATGCCCACTTTAACTCTGTAGACATATTATCTACCCGCATTGGTGTGTTCAAAAATATAATTTTGAACTTGCTAAGAGATGTATGAAGTAATTTACTATTTATTCAATTATTATTTTTCTCTTTTGTTTTATATTAGCCTTGGAACCTTGTGTTATACAACTTGAAATATAATATAACTTGTTATGTGTGTAACCCAAGTGTACTTATGTAGTAATTATTATTATTATTATTGTATCAAGGTTTAATTTATTAGTATTGTAAATAATAACTATTTTTTATTATTTATTCTTCAGTAGTTTATTAAAAATGCATCGCCACTTTTCAGTTTTTTGTAGTAACTAGTGATTAACGGTGTTGGTGACACAATCATTATATATTTACTGTAAAAAAATTACTTTCAAGTTTTAATTGTGTCTACTGTTTGTAGATCCAAACAAAAAAAACTTACACAAATAAATACAGCTTGTTCTCACCTCCTCCTTTTAGAAGTGACGACGTAGTTAATGAGTGTCGGCGACCCAATATTTTGTCAGTCCTCCTAGAATCTACCTATTACAAATGCTACACTCTTAAAAGTAAAATTTGGATGTACCATTTTTTATGCATATTATATCACTTTATCTAAGTATGTTATGTATCTACATACATAATCGGACTAAGTAGTGTGTCTAGTGAAAGAGTTCGTCCAGGGAAGTACTGCCACTTTACCTATTCCTGCCGCCAAACATCAATATGAGCATTACTGCGTTCACGTTTTGAAGGGTAAAGGTGCTGGTGTCTCAGTGCCATTCAGATCTTTGTGATTTAAAGCTCTAAGTGGCACTGCAACTGTTATGGACAAACGTGTCAAGCACCGGACGCGCGACTTGTTCATCCCGTCTCTTGGTATCATAAAAAAAACATAATTTGTTATAACGGATTCGTTCGAAATGAAGATAATTCGACACGATTCTTAAAAGTACGACATTTCTCGTTATGGTCGCGACTAAAGATCAATTACTAAAACGATTGTCTTCGAAAACAATAGAATAACATCTCTTTCAAGAACACTGGATCACCCGAATCGCTTTCAAAGGAAGTAACTTTAGAAATCCTAATTCACAAATTGCCTCAAGATACCGCCGATCAACATTAGACTAAAATTTAACAGCTTAATTATAAACAATAATATTTACCAGTGTCTGCATGGAAGAATATTAATTCACTTTGTCGTGTTGCCATTTAAGTGACACCAATCTATTTATACTGTATGATAGAATCCGAAAAAGATCTAGAAACATACATTTTAATATATACGGGACCTAAGAGGTTAAACACTCTATTTAATTACATAAATTCATAAAAAAAATATTTTTGTGCTAACATGGCAATGTTTTGGGAAACACAAACATAGCCTGACCATTAGTTTAAGCCGAGTACTCACTAGCGAACAATAACCGCAGTTATTGCATGTTATGTAACCAAAAATCATAGTGTGTACATGGGTAACTGTAACGTGATAGATACAGTACAGGTTCGAGTGTCTACGCATAAAACTATTCAACCGCTAGAATGAGTACCTGGATATCATCGGCTCATCGTGAACCACACACGCACTATGATATTTGGTAGCATAACATGCATCAGTGACGGTTACAGCTCGCAGTGTGTACCTGGCTTTATATTTATATAAAATTTACCGGATAATCCAAAATGATTCCATTATTTATGATGTACCTAAAGACAGATGTTTATACAATTTTTATGTCACGGACCTGCAAAAAGAAAAGAAGAGAGAGTCGCTAGAAACATGTCCATACCTGGTTGTAATGAAAAGGCTTTATTTACAACTTCCATCTAGAACGTAGAGCACTGTTTCGGTAAGCAATAAAAATAAACCCATTTAGTTTAACGGGCTGCTATAAACCTGAGGGTACAGGTAAATGTCAGAAGAGATATCACACAGCTGAGATACTTCAGTGGAAAGATATAGGTGATAGGAATGGATTTATTTCGGCAAATTTGCCAGGTGGATGTTTTATTACTTTTAATGCTGAAGTATTTTTTTAGCTAAACAAAACGTCATATTAGAGAAATTTTGAAAAAAAATTCTTTTTTAAAATAATTAAGTGCTCATTTCACCTCCATCTCACTTGATGAAAAGCGATGATGAGGTCGACGATGTAGCATGCACACTTACATGGTGCCTATTCACTCTCGCTTTGAAAAGGCCCAAGCTATAGCGCTCGGGAAACACGTCTGCAGGCCGGGAATTCCATTCCTTTCCTATTCGCCATATAAATGTGGAAGCGAAACGCTTCGTGCGAATCTTTAGAATATCCACAATATAGGGGTGGAACTCTAGCCTACGTCTGGTCCCCGATTATGGAGGAAGGCGGAAAGAATAAAGGGGAAGGCGGAATTAAATCGTGTAATTCCATCGCACACTCTCCGTGATATATCCTGTACAATACTGATAAGCAGGCAACTTTGCGGCGGTGTTCAAGGCTCTGCAGCTTCGCATTTAATAACTCCAGGTCACCCATAAGCCCCTTGGCATGCTTGTCGATTGAAGCCAAGGTGGCCAGTCCCATATCTTTCTATATAAATTTTGTTTATAGTGCCACTCCCTATCAACCTCTTGGCTATGAGGAAAGGGCACTATGACCTGTGCGAGCTCGCACAGGGATCATCTAAGTCAGGTCCTAACCCCGGATCAGCACGTTTGTACGTACTTCATCCGGTATTCTGTAAGGCTAGTGCCTTAGGTGAGCCGCCCCGGGTGCACGTACAGCACCCTCCTTATTTTTCAGATAGGCATCGGAGCTGTAGGCACGCTGACTTCCCGTCGCGCTCCGCTTGATTAACGGTTGCCACCGCTAAGCCGCCGACTCTAAGCCGACTACCGAATCTCCTCATTGGTGGCGGAGCTGTAAGGGTGGCTTACCTCACCTCCCGACGCCGGATGGACGGCGTCTCCAGTTCCAAGGTTCCTACGCGGCTTGAGGGACCGAAAGATGTCTAGCTCATCCTCTACTAGCTCTCCGGGCAAGTGCCGGATATGTCAAGTGGCAGTGTCCTGCGACAATGTCAGGACATAGCCACGGACTTAAAGGACAATACACAAGTCGCGCGCGCGTCTCCTCGCCTCAGGTCCTCAACTAGACCGGTACTAAGACGCGATAGCTGTGCGCGAGACGAACACCCCGGTCACATACTATCGGGGCAGACGAACGTGTTCATCCCTGCAGCTAACCACAAACCCCGGCGAGTCCATACCCAAAGGTCCACCAGAGACACCCGTGAAGACGTATAACTAGCGGAGAGCTTGGCCCGAATGCTAGCCTTACCCTGGTCTTGCCGTCGAGCCCATAGTCTCTCCGGAAAACCTTATCTCTCGGGTGGGTAGATAGGGACAAGGTAGCCAGTTGATATATAGCAGATCCATCCCATAGGTGACAGTAGTACTCCATACACGACCGGACTTATGCTTGGTATAGCTAAAAGCAACTGTCC
The DNA here is from genome assembly GCF_003589595.1 of Hyposmocoma kahamanoa. Classification (NCBI taxonomy): domain Eukaryota; kingdom Metazoa; phylum Arthropoda; class Insecta; order Lepidoptera; family Cosmopterigidae; genus Hyposmocoma; species Hyposmocoma kahamanoa. Next base: position 7,725,440 of record NW_020654878.1, read on the forward strand.
CGGTGTGAAATAACGCCTCACTCTGGAAACAATGCCAAGCTTTTTGGCTGTATTTTTGGCCATGGATTCTATATATTAGCTGAAGTTAAAATTGGACGATAGGTCCATTCCAAGTATCTGGAGACAGTCGGCTATCGGTATGGATATATCACGAAAAGTCGGAGTCAGCTCAAAGGGACTCCGTTTTGTGGAGAATAGACACGTTTGCTTTTTGGTTGCGTTAAATTTGACAAGATTGGTATCGCCTCAAGTAAGTTAAGTGTCAAATTCAAATGACTCTCAACAAGATTCGATTGGATTTGATTTCCATTGACCCTTGTAATGGTCAGGTATCTGTCTACAATTGTGCTGCCATCAGGATACGCGAAGGTACCTGTAATTAACATATCGTTGATATGCAGCAGAAAGAGAGTTACGGATAGTACGGAACCCTGAGGGACTCGTCATTGACTTGCCCGATGTTCGAAGAGTAACCTTGTAAGACCACTCGAATCGAACGTTTCCTCAAGAAATCCAAGTTCCAATTGTAAAGGTCAGTGGGAGACCCAAAAGAGGGAAGCATGTTTATTAGGTTTGCGTGCCTGTAAAAGGCTTTGTGTTGTGTGTGTGTTTTTTTTTATAACATCCAGTGACAGCTGAGACATACGTTGACAAGTCCCATGTGCCTGTAATTTCACCAGCACCCTTATCCTTCAAAACCGGAACACAGTAATGCTGATATTACTGCTTGGCGGCACACATAGGCAAGGTGGCAGTACTTCCCTGGACGAACTCTTTCACGAGGAGCTCTACTGCTACTAAAACACACTATGTGTGTGTGTGCGTGTGTGTGTGTGCGTGCGCGGGTGCATGCGTGCGTGCGTGAGAGCGTGCATGCGTGCGTGTGTGTGTGTGTGTGGTTTGTTGACACAAAAACCGATACATAGAAATATTTCTTCATCTTGTTTCTCTCTTCTCTCTTCTCGATCTTTCCATGGCACCCGCGATACAGGGTTTCCCTATTGTGGGGCTATGAGGGTGTGCGTTATTATTATTATTAATTGAGCTACAGACCGAGTCAGCTGAGCTAAAAACCGGTCTGTCAACAAACTAGTGCAGTATACAACTGTTTCCATGGCCCAACTGTTACCACGATAGTCTGCCACGCAAAAGTCCCGAGTTAGATTTTCGGGCCAGAAGAAACATTTGTATGGCCTACATTTATTTCTCTCTCTCTCTCTCATGGAAAAGAAATAAAGGATGATAAAAAAAATTTGTGTACTTCAAAATTCTTGATTCAAAATACTCCACCCTTTACCCCACCAGACTATATGTATATTGTTTCGTGTAGTGCATAAGCTTCAAGTTAACACTAAGTAGGTTAACACACTGCTCATGGAGTTATCTGTAATAAAACCTAGTCTTTTGGCTGTACTCATTTTGTTTATATTAGTCCGCCATGAGATGAGAATTACAAATGGTTACAAAGAAAGTGAAACGTTTATAATATGAAGCGTCTATCCGTTTATAAACATTTTAATATACATTGGTATATTACACTGATATCTAAGTAGCAGTAGCGCTCCTTGTGAAAGAGTTTGTCCAGAGAAGTACTGCCAACTTACCTATTTCTGCCGCCTGGCAGTTAAGTGATCGTTACAGCATCCCGGTTTGAATGGTAAGGTTGCTGGTGGTATATGCCATACCTCTGAGTGGCACTGCAACTGTTATGGACAGGCGTGTCGCTTACCACCAGGTGTACGACTTCTTCGTCCCATCACTTGGTATCATTAAAAATAATATAATTGATTGCAATTTTATATTTACTTTTTTAAATGTTCTTTCCAAATTTTTTTGAACAACTCAATATATATTTAATCGTGTACGACTCTCGTACTCAACTTTCTCCGGTTACTCATTATACATATGTAGAAAAAAAAATTTTTTTATAATTACTCTCTTTACGTAAATTTGATATGTTAACTGGTCATCATTATCCCAAACTGAAGTAGCACGTACTATATGGTTATTGCACATATTACTGTTACTTGAAGATAAAAACGAAATGGCACCTACATAGAACTTCATCATTGAATGGAACAATGTAACCGAAAAATCTTCGTTGGCTCGACTTTCATGATCATTACTCGCTCCAAGTTAATGGATATCAAATTACATTACAGTTTTCGACTGATTGGGTATTGATACAATTCTTAAACAATTTTAATCTATTTATTTTCCTACAAAGCGTATTATTCTATAATGATCTTCCAAATTCTGAAGGCGTTTTTGATTTAGAAGTGCGGAAATTACCCGCCACCGCCATGGGAAAAAGGACGGCTATTTCTTCTAAAAATTGTTCCCGTTACAAACCTTTTTCTGTATTAAAATTCAGTAGGGTCTCAAGAGAAATGCTTTTTAAGTGTTATAAGTAAAAGTACTTTCGTTATCAGATGCTTTTTTGTAAAGTAAGCTGTTTTTGTAAATTAAAATAACGTATTCACAAAAATAAATCAAACTAAAAAGAAAATTTGAAATTTATTTCCTTGTTTTCACCAATATCTCGTATGTATATTTAAAAAAGAAAGATTGCAAAAGATAAAAGAAAATACAGATAGATTAGATGTTCATTATGGAGAGTTCTGGGGTATTCTCAAATGATGGTGTGTAGTACTGGCAGATGTAGTGCTTTTGTGTGATCTCTGAATTAAATTGTAAACTATTTCTTTCTGAAATTATTATGAATTGCATTTTATTACTCAATTGTGTCGTACAATTATAAATCTTTGAGGTAGTCATTTAAAATCTTATGGACGATAAAAATAAGAGTTAAAAATAATTGAAACCGCACTACGATAAAAAATGCATAACATGCTCTACAAGCCCAACGGGTTCTGCCTCTAACTCATTATTTTTAAAACATTAGAACGAGTGTCAGTAAAAAAATATATAATACTTTACCTCTTATATAAAAGATAAATATAATAATCATTTATTTAAACGTAAGCTTATGTCATGGCTGAGAGATAAAAATGTCTACTCCATTACAGACTTCTTTTCATATAAAGCTTTTCAAATTTGACTATATAATTGATTTGCTCTATTATGACATGAATTTATATTATTATTTAATTTTTATATCTACTTCTGCATGGCATGACAATAACCTACAATTAGAATTAGCTTCAGATTTATAAAGTTTGTAAAAAAAAAACAAAGATTTGCAATCTGTAATAGAAAAAAATTAATAAAATTAGCATGTCAGTTTTGGTAAAATATGAAATCTGTTACAATATACCACAAACGAAAAAATATCAAATTTCAAAACTACTTTTTTATGTTTGTTTCTCTTGTTTTAAACTTGTTAATATACGCATTTCATGTCACAATTGGGTTTTCATTATTAATAGAATTTACCAATTACGAAATGACTTTTTGCGGTGATAGTCCAGTCAGAGGACGGTTGCTTTTCGACTCAGAGATTTTTTTCTTGATACCTACGAACAAACATTATTTGATTTTTAATTCGGGGCTTAAACACGTATGTATAAAACATATTTTTAATTACCTCGAAGTTTCGGACCAACGCACAAGTTATGTGCTTGGTGGTTAGCGACACGCGTGTCCATAGCAGTTGCAACTGCAATGGATAAGTGTGGCACGGCTGCTTTAAAATGCAAAAATCTGAGGGTCATTGCCATTGCGCTCGTAACGCTGAGACGTAAGTTGACAAGTCCAATGTGCCTGTAACTTCACCAGCACTCGAGCGTTTGCGCACTACGTGTCCGACTAGTATCAGGGGGTCTACTCTCGATCTCCGTCCGACATCCGTCCGAAATAATTACTGCCAAATAAACAATACTTGACCAAATGAAAAGACGTGTGATGCGAGTGAAGCTTCATACTGGATACTTGTCTTTTAATTTTGTCGAATATTATTTATTTGATAGTAATTATTTCGGACGGATGTCGGACGGAGATCGAGAGTAGCCCCCAAGTTCCGAATCAGAAAAATGACGCTCCGAAATATCACAAGAGTCATTTTATCTCTACATAGGTATACAAGCGATATTCGTATTCTTCTCCGTAACTACTTTCCAGTTTTACTGCTACTAAATGATCGACTTTAGAATATCTGTGGAATAGTCGTAGAATGTACTTATGACTTCAATTTCTAAATATCGAGTTCTTAGGTATAATCGGTAATTAGGTAAATATCGAGTTCGCGATTGTTACACATAAAACTATTTTTCCGGATTTAAATCAATTTTCAATTTCTAAATGTTCATAATTTGTGAATTGTGAAACATTATTCCGTTTATGAAAAGACAAAATTTTTGGTCACGACGACATGCCCAAATGGATTCCACTCTCGTGGACACCTACTAACGTCTCGTGTACCCCTGTATTTTTTTTAGCTGACATGGTCCGCTTGTTCTTAATAAGGGGTCCACCCCTTGGGTCGATATCTAGCTTTAGTTCAAAATATTTTTTGAAATAGTGAAATAGAACAACGTGAGGTAAAAAACATGTGTTATATAATATAATAATCAATGGTATTTTGTAGCTCTTTCGTCTTAATTCTAATGGCGATGGAATACGCGAACATCGTGACAAATCCAAGAAAGCCTTACATCCAAATCGATTATGAACTTGAGGCTTTGTAAGGGTACAAACGAACGTACATGCTTATCTAAATACTTAAATATGTAGATAGATATATTCACCCATACATACGCTGCTAAAACCATAACCTTCTTTTTACTTAGTTGTAGTCGGATAAAATGGTGTCAATGCCGTACAACTGCGGTAGCGGAATCAGTTTTATTAAAATTTCTGTGTGGTTACAGCACGCTGGGTTTAACAATTTGGACTTTGGGCGTCGTATTTAGAGTTGAGTTTAAATTTTAGCTTTAAAGGTGGGGGTGCCTTTGTCCATCCCAACTTTTGTATAGTTCGCATGTCGTATGAATCTAATAGATTTATTGTAAAGTTTGTGAAACTACGTCGTCATCATCAGCCCATACCAAAAAAGAAAGGAAAGAAAATCCATAGATGAAACCCACATTTACCCACAAATGAACATCGTAAGATATCTTCCCATATCGCTTTTATTTCTATACGGATATCAGTAACATTTAGTAGCGAGTTTCTTAATGAATTGCAAAAGTCGTGAACAAGTTTTCATTAACTGAAAACGTGCACTACCATTCTCCATACACAATGTAATATGTCTATGTGTATAGTGTGATATATGTAGTATATTTAACATTTAAATATGTGAGCTATCACTTTTGTCCGTATCTAAACAATCACTCGTAAATGATTCACGATGGATTGACCTTTACAGTTGACGTTGAGTTGACAGTATAACGTATTGTTAAGTTTTTGAACAGTATGTTAACTTCACTCTAAACACTTTATTATATGGACGTTGTTCTACTGAATTAGAACTTGTGTTAAATATTTTTACTGGAATCAATGTTGTAGAAAGCTAATATCAGACAATATCACGGAAGAAAAAAAACCATGAAATTAAGCCTCGATTGCTATCAGAACCGCTGCTGTTGCCAAAATCACACTAGCACAATGTCACTATGAAATATTGATAATGACAGGACGTAATTTCTAATATAAAAAGATATAACAAATTCTGGACAGTTAATATACCATGTGGGAATTACGTTAAAAGTTCAATAGCTATTATTGCAAGTTGCGACGTTTTGGTTTTATATTGAAGTTTCATTCAATGTGCTGCCATCTAGTAGCAATAGTTAAAAGACGGCAAACGAATAACGCCTATTAACGTTCTCCAAAAAATATCGACCGTATTGCAGCGCTATAAGGTTCTTCCGTTTCTTGTAACAAAAATCTATTATAATGAACAGAAAATGGAAAAATTATTATAATAAAATTAGACCTAACGATGATATGAAACACCACCATGGATTATAAGTGCGACTATCATTTTGGACTCCTAAGCAGTAAAATAAGGCATTTTTCCACGATTTTCGACACGACCATGACATCCAAGCGAAAATAACGGACTGAGGTCAAGTTTGTTTAACTGCGCGTACTTATTGTTATGTGGATAATACTCTAAAATGAACAGAAGTGCATATTTCTGCAGTCACTAAGTTGTCAGAGGTGGTTATTTTTGCAAATTGTCTTTTTTGAAGCAGCTTGTGAGATATTTGATAGATAATAATTTATTTATTTAATTAAGGATAGTAGTGGTGTGGTTTCGTCTGTGTAAGAACCATGAACCTATTTATTTTCCAAAGCAGCATTCCTGTATTCTAGGTTGATGGATATTGAGTCCTAGTACAACTACACACCTAATAGACTAAAAATATTATTATTTATAGGTATCGCATTCGCAATATGCTTCCGAATGACTTCACCAGTTTGAAAAATATTGAATATTGTAAAGATGATTTGCTGTTAAGTTATCGTATCTTTGTTGCGAAGCAAATGATACTTTGGCATCCGAGGGGTCACGTCGCTATCAGTCCTAACTCAAATGCTCAAGGCGTCCGCCCTTCATTACGATGCTACGGATGTTGCACTTTCATAGGGAACGTTTACTTGGTTTAGCTGCGAAGCTATTCATGAAGTTTTTTTTCCGCTTTTCGCTGAGAATATTTTACGGTGTCTTGAGTTTTTATAGCCTGTCTTAGTGAAAGACAGACGACTGGGTTTTTATTTTGCCATTTTTTGTTTGTGTGATGTGATGTGTGATGTTCATTCATGTAATTCATGGGGTAGTGTTTCAGAGAATTCAGGTAGTTTAAAAAAAATTACTTACTGTACTTATTAGTACAACTTTTTTATCACAAATGTGAAAGCTGCGCTAGACCAAAGTAAATCACAAATCTACACTCATATTAGTCTTATAGGACAATGTACTCTGGAATGTAATATACCTAATACTAACTAATACCTAATTTTTTTATATATCAAGTGACGGGACGAACAATACGAGCGCCTGGTGGTAAGCGACACGCCTATGCAAAACAGTTGCAATGCCACTCACAGCTTTAAATTGCTAAGATCTGGGAGGCGCTGACAATGCGGATTTCACCCTGAGACGTAAGTTGACAATGTGACTGTAAAATTGCATGGACTTGTTTCTCTGAGTGGCACTGCAACTGTTATGAATGTTCCATCTTTTGGTATCATTAAAAATAATATAATTGATTGCAATTTTATATTTACTTTTTTTTAATGTTTTTCACAGATTTTTTGTACAACCCAAAACGATTAAACAATCGTGTATGACCCTCGTACTCAACTTTCTCCGATTACTCATTATACATATGTTAAAAAAAAATTAAAATTACTTTCTTTAATTAAACTTGATATGTTATCTGGTCATCATTATCCCAAACTGAAGTAGCACATACAACATAGTTATTGCACACATTACTGTTACTTGAAGACAAAAACGAAATAGCACTTAAATAGAAATTCATAATTGGATGGAACAATGTAACCGATCGAAAAATCTTCGTTGGTTCGACTTTCATCATCATGAAGTCAGTCAGTCATGAAGTCTCCAAGTTAATGGATATCAAATTACACTACAGTTTTCGACTGATTGGATATTGATACTACTCTTAAACAATTTTAATCTATTTATTTTCTTTACAAAGCGTATTTATTATTCTATAATAATTTTCCATATTCTGAAGGCGATTTGTATTTAGAAGTGCATCACGTTTATAATTATAATTAAAATGTGCCAAAAATTTTAGCAGCACCCTCCCTTTAAAACCGGAATGTAGTAATGCTCACATTATTGCTTGTCGGTAGAAATAGGTCAAGTGGCACTACTACCCTGAATGAACGCTTTCTCAAAAAGTTCTGCCACTATAAAATACTAAAGTATAGCTATCCTTAAAATACTATAATAAAATACTATAATAATAAACAAGTTACTTAAAGTGTTTATTCCGATTTTTTTGCAAAATAACTCCACTAGTTTTGTTAACTTGAAAGCGGCGACGAATGCCGAAAGCTAGTACACATATCTATAACAAAAACACGTAGGAGAAGTTCGACGCGCGTGCGCGTTCGTGCAACATTTTTCTACAAGTTCGGCCTTTGTATACATTGTCATAAGTTACTTAATAATTTAACAAATAGTAAATAAAAGAAACAAAATATTACACCAATACAAAGAGCTTTTACAGAAATAAATTTGTGCTTTTAGGTACAAAAAGTCATATGCCGTACAATATTGTTTCCAGCTACAATACGCCTTGTCACACGAAATTATGGTTTTCCCGCTTTAGGAGGTAAGCCTTAACATAAAATTAACGTTTATTCGCTCCCCACGGTAATTTAAGCAAGAGGGTGTTTGTCTTTGACAATATCTAAAATTATAGTATGAGGACCAGTTGTTCAACTGCTGGATATGATTATTGAAACCGTCTGTCATTCAATTTTTATTCATAAAAATCATTTGTCTTTGCTACTTCAATTATGTTTAAACTTATGAAATTAACTTATCAAGTTATGTTGTCTTAAGAACGAAATTATCATTTAACATGAACCAGACATAAGAATGAAAACCGAAATCTGATGTACCTTTCCGTAGTCTGTAGTCGTAGATTTCATGTTACATATCCAAAAACATTTTATGTCGTTGGCTAGGTATTGCATACAGAAAAGCCAAATTGAGGTTCCTTGTGATATTAGGCGCCGGGCAATTTTGTTTATTGCTGGCCGGCGTCACAGCAATTGGTGCTTGGATATTACGGCATTTGTTACTTGGGATTTAAGTGGCGTTGTAAACGGGTTTAGTTGATGCGACAATGCCACTATCGGGACTGGAAGTGATTATATTTCTTAAAATTTTCACCACCCTGCTGATATCGTCGGCTTGTTGATTATAGGTCTGTGTAAACACTTGTTGTGTGACGTAATAATTTTATATGTAAATTCATCGTGTAACTCTTTGTAGTACAGGTAGTAATATAAATCCTCTTCGAAGTCCCTATCTACGTCATCGTGAGTGTTCCTTCATGAATATAACACATAACAAATAATAACACTTAGATGCTAAAACCAAAACATTTAAACTAGAAACTTAAAACAAATAATTTTCGTACTAAAGTACACCATAAAATACTTTATTAATTTGTAACTATCATTACCCTAAAAATCTAAGGAAACAGAGCTATCTTTAAAATTTTATAAAAAAAGCTTTCGTAAAAACCTGCTTTTAAACCTCTAACATAACGTCATTATTAGATAAAGCGCTTCTTCTTATCGCCCGAGCTGCTTTGTCCCAGTTACTAAGTAGCTTACTTCTCCGCTTTTCCCAGCTGTTCCGTCCTTTAAGGGAAGTACAACGAAACACAGTAGTTTGTCCCTCAGTCCCTAAGGTACGCGGTTACCTAAAAACTTCGCTCTGCACTGCGGGATAGACTGTTTAAAATTCCACAATAACGCTGCGTACGATAAATTTAACACCAGAGACTCCCTGGCGCAGTAAATTCTGCGCTTATTTTCTACAAATTATTTTAGTTAAGCACAATGCTGTCTAGAAAACAGCGTCGCTTTTGAAACTGGCAAAAAACTGTTTTGTGTAAGAATTTTCGGCCTTTGGGCGTTCCGGTCGAGCTCATTGTAGGCACGACAAGGTAATAATTTCAGCGGCTTTGCGTGCAAGGTAATGCAATTTTCTTCAGAAGCTTGTTTAATTTGATAATAGGGACTCTTTTCCATTGTGTTTTCTACACGATTTTGTAAGTTATAAGCGCAAATACAACGTACAAAAAGTGGCTGCTCGAAACTATGATATAGAAAATTATGACGGCCGAAGTTTTAATATGTTTTTATTACCATATAATTTTCTACTACACACTAAGCGCTAGTAGCAATGTTCGACATAGCCACTAACTTCGGTTTAGTGGCCGCAATGTGAAACCATTCTTCTCGTGCTAGTAAAAAAGGGTATTGTGAGAGATAGTTGCTGTTTATTTATTTTGGTTTATTATTATTACTCTAAACAGCATCAGATAAAATCAACGAATTACATTTCATTAAAATTCTACCTAAACAAAACAGTATATTTAGTTTATTTAATATCACGGTTTTGGTTATAATTATTAATGAGAAAAATTTATTCGATTCGATTGAATTCGAACCAGCGCCTTCAGCAAACCGTGCCTTACTCTTTCCTAACTGAGCTACGAACCGAACCAGCAGAACTTACGAACTTTTTTATGTGCTTGTTGCAGATCTTTGTTTTTTATTTTTAATATATTTTGATAATTAAAATGTCTAATATTTGGAGTTCATGGAGGCCGTCGAATGATGCATATGCAATGTTATAGGTTAGTATAAAATTTTATGGACTCAGTTTGAACCAGTACGACTTAGAGATGATACACGCTGCGAGTCGTTGTCTCACCGGGCGGCGCTGCCATCTGTGTAACGTAAAATTAAAATGTATTTATTTGAAGTCAAAATTATACCTTGTTCCACGTGGAAGCTCATTCAATCTTCTGACTACTTATCTATCCAATAACGGTAACGGCGTTAGTTAGGTGTGTATGCTCCATCGTCTACCTCATCGTCACTTACTATTAGGTGAGGTAAAGGTCAAATGGTCACTTCATTTTTAAATAATAAAAAACCCAACAATATAAATACTTGTTTAATTGAGCGATAACTTTAGTAGGTTTTTGTAATTTAAAAAGTTTCATGGCAATGATTACAATTAGTACTTGTTTCATACATAAATGTAAGGGTTAATGCTGTTTGATTTCTGTATATTATTTAGAAAAAAATGTAAATGTTTTTGTTCATTATAAAGTACAACGATCTTTGTTATGTGGTCTCTGAGTCACCATTCATCAATAAAAAATAGCTACTTTAATATGATCCCTCTTTATCCGATTCATACTCCACAATTACAAGAGCTATTTAGATAGTAATTACCCCCACAAGATTTTTACTGTCAAATTATATAATTAAAATTAACATACTCAATGTGCCCTCACCACATAACTTTCTATACTATTTTATCGTGGCACACACAATCAAAGGCCTTGGAAAAATCGTAGAAAGTATAAACGCAATAAAACCGATTTTATAGTTATTTTCACACTTACCTTTCCAACTTTCAAGTTGTGTTGTGAAAACGAGACAACATAGAAATACTACAGCAACTATGACCAGCTCAACAACAGCAAAGTGGTCGTTAAGCGACCCTAAGTGAATCCAAATTGTTCAATTTTACCAAGTGTCGATACCATTCAAATGTTTCTAAATATGTAGGGTCTGATTTACCACACCAGAGATTTAAATAGAGAAATTAATTTTGTTTTATGAGGTGAGGAACCACATTATCGAAGATACATTTGTTAAAAACACAAGGAGGTTAAAGAAAGGACTATAATCAACTATAAAAAGAAATATAAGAAGCATATGAAGAGATATTGTAAAACTTTAGGTTGGTGTATTATATCGACCTAAAGTTTCAGAATATCTCTTGGATGTACATCTTCTACTTCTTGGGGTTCCTTGCCTATAGGAGAAACTGTAAAGCCATAAAGGGACTGCAACAGTGCAATTTCCTCAAATTCTTTAAGATCGAGTGCTGTCTTCTACTGACACTTCGTTTTACGGCGATTTTGTCCAGTAATTATAGTTGGAATAATTTTTACTTATTGTTCCTCATAACGTGTCTGAAGTTCGACATCTTCCTGAGCTTAATGGTATTTATAAGCTACACATTTATCTTTAATTTATAGAATACTTCTCGTACGTCACGAATTTTTCATTAGTTTGACTGGTAGTAGTGGTTTCAACAAGTGCGGAAGACGATTTTAACAACTTGGTACCCGATATAAGAATGACAATAAAAATCTTTCTGAGCGCTTAAGCAACTCCTAAATTTTGTACTTAGTATTCTTTCAGCCCAGATCAACACGCAGGCTTTGAAGTTACAGAGAATGGTCGGTCATGAGCTCGTATAGTTGTGGCACTGCGAAAACATCCTCCTCATCCGTTAGACCTCATCTGTTAGGTAAACCGTGTTAAGCGCACTTCCTCTACCAAAGGACATCATCAGGAGATAGGGATGGACTTAAAAAGGTTTGCTGACCTTTTATTAAACATTTCGTCGAATTTATAAAATGTTTTGTTAAGCCAGATACTTGATTGTTGGGTCATGAATGTATTTTTTCTTAGTTTCGTATTTTTTTGGGCATGCTATTATAAATTTGAATTGCCATTTAGGTCTGATCTGTAGAGTTTGAGGTAATCATCTATTCGATCTGTTTATTCTACGGTTGCAAAAAAAGAAAATTTTACAAAAAATTCAATCTAAAATTTAAGATCTTCAAATTAGCATAGATAGGTAGGTACGTCTTACTTAATAGCTTACCTAGCTAAGGTACTAGAGGTACATTGCATTACATAAAAAATGAAGGTCACGACTGCACAATAAATAATGAAATCACAGTCTTTCTGTAACTACACAAATACGTTGTATTATTTTCAATAGTTGAAAATATTCCATTGAGGACATAAAACATAAACGTGAAGTTATCATTTAATTAAAAACCGACTTCATGGTTGTATTTCATAGATTTTTACGTTACCTGGGATCGATATGGATTTTAATTAAATGTCTTTTCTCTATAGTATCGTTTTGTTGTGTTGTCTGATAAAAAAATGTTCGACAAGTGAGTACTAGTAATATTTTTTTAACATTAGGATGAAACTAAATAAAATAATAATAATAATAATAACATTTTCATTTTCCGTGGTTTCATTTGCAAGTCAAATTTTATCAAGCGAGTGCTCCGCCACTCTAATGATATTATCCGTGCTCTCAAAATCTGGGGTGAAATTGAAGCGTAAATTAAAAAATGGAAATTTAATCTTTCTTCTTAGATAAATTCCAAATAACTTCATATGGTGTAGTAGATAAAGAAAGGAAGGTCTTTAAACGTTCTTTTATTTTTTCAGGTAACAAGGACAAATCACTTAGTGTTGTAGAATATGGTAAGTTTTATTTTACATTAAGAAAGTTACAATATAACGTAAGGATCATTTTAAAACACTTTTGATGAACATTTGAAAAATGTAGCAAGTAGCCTGAAAGTTTTCTAAAGACTTTTGTATTGTAAAATTGTGACAATTATTCATTAAACCTTTTACACGTCAGTATGAGTTGAAATAACGCAGTTTTTGTATGAGAAAAGTAAAGATAGATACTTTTATAATATAGTAAAACCTATTATAGAGTAAGTAGAAATTGAGTGTATATATTTTCTCTACTTAAAATACAAACACTTGTTGTCAGTACATTATGTGTTTACATTGCATACAGTACTGAGCCAAGAGCATTTCAAGCTTAACACGTAACGATTTGAATTCATTTTTGCGCCGCTTACGATAAAAACGGTCCAAAGTATCGAATTAGATGTCCTACATAAAGGAGAAGTAGAAAGGAGTATAACCCAGGATAGTAGGTATACCACCGTAATACTGCATGTACCTGTATTTCAAACAATCTCTGTCTTGGCGGAGGCGCAGTATCTGGGGAAATATTTTTGAAGAATTGCTTTATAAAAGTTCCCCCAGTTCAACGGTTTCTACGGTAAAAGACGTAAATAGATTAGTTCTGGACAAAACCTATAAATGAATCCGCCTGTAAGCGGACTTCGCGGTCTCTCTAGTGCTACTAGTCGTTTTAAGCAAGGTACTAGGGACCAGAACGTCCACGTAGGTGACGTCTAGTAGTGGTTACATCTATATCTCTATCTAAAACTCCATTATAACTCATTACCAAATATGATCTAGCTTTTGTCGCAAAGGCAGAAGAGGGGGAGGAGGAGGAGTTTGCAAACCAGATAAATCGAGATATGAAAACCAGAAACGATATTGAATAGCTATTCCAAGAAAACATTTTCGAAATACATACAGTAAGACTACCTAAACAACTTACTAATAATTAACTTACATGATTATCACTAATTACAGGCTTCTTATTACGGATTGAGGCAACCTTTGGTCATGGAGCGTTCCTTGTAACCATTTCGAAATATCGAGTAATAATTATCTTTACTTCGTAGGTAAGCAAATTACGCTTGAAATCGTCACATTTATTACAATTTCTAAAGTCAAACTATCTTATCGCTTATGTAATCCCTAGCAGAGTTCTATTCTCTCTTTAATAAAGTAGTCTTTACATGATTCTAGAACTTATCAAGGGAAAGATCCAAAACAGCTTTTGGTGTCTTATTAAAGTACAGATTACCTTGCACTACAAAAGAATCGAAAACCCTCTAAGTCTTAACTTCGGTAACACAAGCCTCCATTTATAACTGGTATAAAAATTGTGTACGTTACTCCATTTCTTATATAATTAATTATACGGACCCACAAAAAGTATAAAATTGTAAATAAACCGTAAGGCAGTTGTCAATATGTCAATTTCCTTAAATATCTCTCAAGTGTTAAGATAGGTTAAGTTCATTCATAGATAGCTCTAATTGCACGCTTCTGCAAAATAAAAATTGTTTCGATATTACAAACTGCGCCTCATAATAAAATGCCATTATACTGCGAAAGTAACCAAAAGTAAACGGTTCTGGCTGTCTCAACGTCCGTAAGTTGCCTGACTTTCCTTATGGCAAAAACAGCAGAACTAAGCTTTCTAGTTAGTGTTGAAATATATGGATTCCATTGAAGTTTTGTAGATGTGATTGATTGAAGAAGTGTAACTTTACTCACAAAAAGACAATGGTGTCCTCCAAATCTAATTTATTCATTATGAAGTTTAATGTTAGTTGCTACATTTTTATATAAGGTAGCGTAAACATAGCACATTTTGTTTTCTTGGAATCGATCATAAGATAGTTTACAGTAAACTAATTTTGAACTTCAGAAAAAGCACTATTTACATCGTCATAATTAGTTTTATTTCCATCAATATTAAATATTAGGGAACTATCATCAGCAAATAGCACAATCTCACAGAAGTCGTTTACAAAATAATGAAGATCATTAATGTAAATTAAAAACAATAAAGGACCCAAAATAGAGCCATGCGGAACCCGCATTCTTATGTGAGATCTATACTACTGCACTCCAAGAAAAGAACTCGTACCGTGGCGTAAAACCTCTAATTAGTGATAATCATTTAGTGTATAGCCACAAAAGTGTTAAAATTTGTAAATTATCTTACATTGGGCAAATAGTAATAAAAGTAAAGATTTTTTTTGTATTTACAAAAATTTTTCGTTATAAGATTACTCAAAATCCAGTGTGATAGGTAGTATCTTTAATGTAAACTTTTATTTTTATTCAAATTTTTATTAAAACTTTACTTTTAGAGACACCAAACAAATCTCTTTACACTGGCGTAGAGCATGGTGAGCTTAATTAAACATTTAATGTGAAAAGAAAAATTATTTGGATTTCTGTAAATAACATTTATTGTATTTTTCTACTTCTCTTAGAAACGTCACAGCCATTGTCCTACTTACGGGCAAAGGACCATGGTAAGTTCAGTACGAAAAATTCAAAAGAAAATACTAGTCAAAAATAGTCGGATACGCCGATGAAAAGAATCCTCTGTCACACTCAATTTAAAATTTTACGCCATAATAGCTTACTCTTAAGGCGACTTTCCGCCGTAAAGTTGCCTGCTTATCGGTATTTTACAGGATATATCACAGAGAGTATGTGATGGAATTACACGCTTTAATTCCGCCTTCCCCTTTCCATC
This sequence comes from Hyposmocoma kahamanoa, assembly GCF_003589595.1. Taxonomy (NCBI): domain Eukaryota; kingdom Metazoa; phylum Arthropoda; class Insecta; order Lepidoptera; family Cosmopterigidae; genus Hyposmocoma; species Hyposmocoma kahamanoa. Next base: position 7,741,176 of record NW_020654878.1, read on the forward strand.
ATCGGGGGACTAGGCGTAGGCTTTGGTTCCACCCCTATGTTGTGGATATTCCAAAGATTCGTACGAAACGTTTCGCTTCGACATTTATATGGCGAACGGCCATAGCCGTCCACTCCATAGAGTGCAATTCAATTCTACCTGCACTACTTGTGCCCTGTATGTTATAACTATAACGTTTAGGGTACAAGTAGTATAACTTGGATCTTTTCAAGACGAGAGTGAATAGGCATTATTTAGGTGTGCATTCTCCATCGTCGACCTCATCGTCACTTTCTATCAGGCGAAATGGATGTCAAATGCGCACTTATATTTTTTTTTTTTTAAATTGTGTACTCGTAATAACGCTTTTTTCTAAGTACAGTCTTCAACAGCACAGTTTTCAATTTCATTGGACGTATTTTCTAAGAAGTATAGTCATATACATAAGATACCTGATCCCCTAACATGCCCAAACCAACCTTTTGGTTCTGAGAGCCATCTTTCGTATTGAACAAAGAAAAAATTAAAGCAATTTCAACTTTATTACATAAGCAATACAGTAGTGGGTTGCTTGAATAGGATGAACATACTTTTAAAACTGTTATTAAATTTCGTCATTTAACATCCAACTAAATTGTTCGACCGGCTTGTTGTATGGACTGCCAGTTACAATACCTTACCGTGGTGGTTCGTTTTCACGAGCATTATTTTGTTTTAACGTTATATTTTTGACAGCATTGTTTCACTTTTTAATGTTAACGTTACCGAATCACAATATTCGCTCACTAGAAATTGCCTAAGGTGGGTGGGTAGATATTATTAATAAAGCGTAGGGTAGGTATGGATAGATTAACAAATCACGAAATCGCTCTGCGGTTTGCATACGATCGTGTCTTCTGTGATTACGGATTGTTCCACGTTTCGTTCCCATTTATCTGTTCAGTTTTTTTACTTTCAATTATTATTACTTTCTTATATATATATTTCTTATAATTATAATTACTTTCAAAGTTTTCTTTCTTGTTTTAATATGCGGCACTTGACGGAATTATTAAAATTAGAAATTATTGTTCTGTATGAACACATAGTACTGGTTAAAAACAAAAAAATAAAATAT
>NW_020654878.1:7747271-7807120 GCF_003589595.1 Hyposmocoma kahamanoa
CAAAGAGTGACTATTCAACTTAGGTGAAAACCTACTTCTTTATACTTCTAGGTAACAGACTAACTTTGACTGGCACATTGAGTACCTGATAATGCTTGGCTCATTTACCAACATTTTAATCCAACAGAGCTAGAAAAGAACAATCATTCTTTTGCTGCTGATTTGAGTATTTAATAGAGCATAGGTGATTTACATGTTTCGACACGAGTGGCTTGTACATCGATTTTCATGGTGTCGCCATGTCGTCGATGTAGAAAACTCATTTTTATACTTTGTCTCTGGTCTTGGTACCGTCGTTATTTCTGATTTCCATAGTACAAGTGCTTTATTTACTTACTTTGGGATCAGAGAGAATATTACACTAATTTATTTATTTATTTATATAGTTTCAGAGACTTCAAAGACTTCAACGGTCAAACTTAGAGGTCAGTATGGTAAATATCAAAACATTGAATGTGGTAAACATAATTAGTTACAGTATTATAAGGTACCCGGGTCGAATATGGCCACCTTAAGTTTGAAGTCGTATGTTTCGGTAGGTTTGGATACGAGGTCAATCATTAATGTTTACTTTTACAGAGTATTTATTTAAGTTTCATATTTTAGTACAAAAAAATAGCGAATGCATGTAACTTAACCTTCTGCGGCTGAGGTGGTAGTCTATCAGACACCTTCTAACAAATAAAACGTTGCCAGATCGCAATATGGCGTGATATAACTCTGTCTCGCTTAGTACCTTCTTGAAACGGTTCGCGACAGCGGACAGTCGAGCGCGGGCGGCCGCACAGTGCACACGTTGGGCGTTACAAGCTGTTGGTGTCTCACAGACGTAAGTACAGCAATAACACTCGGTGTCTGTCAGTCGTTACCTCAATAAGAAATTGATACCAGCATAGTGTCCCTCAGACATCATGTCATAAATTATATTCGTATACTTATTTTTACTATTCTTTCTTTGTCTTTTTTTAGATGTCGGAGCAAAAGGAAGATGGTAGACCTTCAAAACGGGACTGTAGGGGAAAGTTTAAAAATAAAGACGAGGAGATTGAAGCCTGGCTTCAAGAATTAGGAAAAGAAACAGAGTTTAGTGATTTTGACGATTCATTGGAAGATCCTGACTACCAGGTGCAAAATGAAAGACGAGAAGGCAGTCATGATAACCAGGAACTACAAGAGGAAAACGTAGTACGTCAAGGAGACGTTGATGAGGTGAGCGAAAGTGAACCTTATAACGGCGAAGATGAGGAAAATAACCTGCCACTAAGCTCATTACTCTCTCAGAACCGTGACCAAGTTGTGTCAAACTATGTTGGCAAAAATGGGTTCATATGGTCAAAGACTGAAATAGCACGAACCAGCAGAACTCCTGCTCATAATATAATTCACATGTCTCGGTCAACAGATCCCCTGGTTTTTCAAAGTTTTGTAGATCTTTGGGCAAAATTATTCGATTCTGAAATGGTAGCGAATATTATTTTACACACCAATGAAAAACTACAAGCATATAGAGAGCGGTTTCGCAACACCAACAGACAGGAGCTTAAAGATACCAATGAAACTGAAATCCGAAGTTTGTTTGGGCTTTTGTACTACAGTTCAGTATTTAAATGCAATGATGCAGACGCAAATTATATGTTTGCTACAGATGGTACTGGCCATGAGATTTTTCGCTGTGTGATGTCTAAATACCGGTTCTGTACTTTACTCAACTGCATAAGGTTTGACAGTGGAACTGACCGTCAAGAACGCTTGAAGTCCGATAGATTGGCAGCTGTATCACATCTATTTGACAAATTTATAATAAACTGTCAGCAAAGCTACATCCCAGGACCAAATTTTTGTATTGATGAGATGCTTATACCGTTCAGAGGCCGGTGTAAATTCATTATTTATATGCCAAAAAAGCCGGCCAAATATGGGATAAAGGTAGTCGTTTTATGTGATGCTGAAACATATTACACATATAATGCATATGTTTACTGTGGTAAAGATTCAGATGGGGAAGGCCTCCCAATAGCAGAAAAACAACTTGGAGTTCCAACTCAATCTGTACTCCGACTGTCGAACCCTATTGTAAACAGCAACAGAAATATAACAGCTGATAACTGGTCCAGTTCCATCCCACTGATGCAAATTTTGACAACCAAGAAATTGACGTACCTAGGAACTTTAAAAAAGAACAAGGCAGAGATTCCACCAGAATTCTTACCGAACAAAGATAGGGAACCGAACAGCTCCCTATATGGGTTCACCAAAGAATATACTTTACTGTCCTACGCGCCAAAAAAAAACAAAGCGGTTATATTGATTTCATCGTGTCATCATGCTCAAAGTATAGATGAAAAGTCCAAAAAACCTACTATGGTCACTGATTATAACCATACCAAAGGTGGAGTCGATGAAATAGACAAAAAGTGCTCAATCTATTCATGTACTCGCAAAACGCGGCGTTGGCCCATGGCAATATTTTACCGGATTATGGATCTAGCTGGTGTTAATGCCTTTGTCTTGTACCAAAGCTGTCCAGGTGCAAAGTTACGAAGAGGAGACTTTTTATTATCCTTGGCAAGAGACCTAGTTCTTCCTACCCTAAAAGAACGTGTTTATAATGACAGACTGCCTAGGGAACTTCGACTAACAATAAGAAGAGTTTTGGGTAAGGATTTGCCTTCTCCTCCGCCCGTGGCTCAGCTTCCAGGACCTTCAGGAAGAAGGTTGTGCAGCATATGCCCTAGTAAACTAAAAAGACAAACCAGATACCATTGCTGCGGATGTAACAAGCCAATTTGCTTGCAATGTTCTGCTCCACTGTGTCAAGACTGTAAATTTTAGTTATTAGAAATAAGTCAACTTTGAGACTGATTTGTGCCTAAAGGAACTGTAGAATCTCGTTGTGTTTTTGTTCAAAGTCTAAAAATATAATGTTAAAAAGAGTATTATTAATAATTTATAAAAGTTCTTTCAATAAAAAAAATTACAAGTAGGTAAGTACATTTAAGTAAAAAAGTACTAAAAATTGATCTCATTAAAACTGATTATACAATACACCCATTTTTTATTTTCAGTATATATATATTATTATGTTTAACAAACAATAACATCTAGAACCATAAAACAATATAAAAAAATAATTTAATTTAAGAAGTTAACCATAAAATGCAATTTAAAATGACGTCCGACAGACTACACGTCAGTCGAATGTTTCCGATAAACTCACCTCAGTCGCAGAAGGTTAAAAGCAATTTTAACTTTAAAAAAAAAGCGAATGGCCATATTTCCAAACCTATATAGTCATACAAATGGCCATATTTACTGTATGGAAAATATTACTCTTTTCTTTTAAAATTTAACATGGTATAAAAACATTCTGTGGTTCTACGAATGATAATGGAAAAAATCACCACTGACATAAAAATAGTTCCTTTATTAATATGCTCATTTCGAAACTGACACTGGCCCAAGCCTAGTGGCCGCCATTAAGGAAATAATAATAATGATTATGCTCATAAAAGTAACCATATTTTTCACGATGTACGTAAATATGTTAAATATGGCCAAATTAACTGTATGGAACAATTTACTCGTCTATAATTTAAAATTTTAGCATACTTTTATGAAAAATGAATAAAAGTAATACCAGAATTAAAATTTGTTCTTACTTTAACATTTTTACTTATTCATCACTTTGTTTTCATTAAATTAACACATAGTTTTATATTTATTTATAACAGTTTCGTTATCTGTAAACTTACTGTCACCTCTTAAAGTAGGTCAACTAAACCCTCTCAACGAATATCTTATTAAATGTACGTGAGCGCTTGACGCAAATTTGTCATTTTAAAAAGTTATTGATGTCATTTTACTCATTAGGTAACGTACTTTCGATATCATTTTAAAAGTTTTTAGTATCTCTTATATATCTACGGAATAATCGTCTTGGCACACTTACTATTACACCCTGTATTTTTACTAACATGTTTTTAGAAAATAAATTTTAATTAGTAACGTTTTTTTGATGTATTTTAGAGATAACAAAAAAATTTCCTCAGAGCCGTAAGCTATGGTAAAAATGAAAACATTTGACGTAATAAAAAGAAGTAGATATCTATCTGTCTGGGCTATTGAGTATTTTATCTAGCATGTTTTTTGTACTTTCAGACAGACCAAACAAAATGCCTTACAGAAGGATTGTGGAGTACTGTAAGTTATTTTTTTAAACTTGATCTCCAGGAAATACAAATTGGTAGATTGTTCAACGAGTGTATATAATGCTCATAACACGAACAACACTAATGTCGCTACAGTACGAGTTTTAAAAGGCTTTATATATTTCAACATTTAAAAGTATTCAATAGAGTTAAACACTCCGTTTTTATATGATACCAAGTGATGAAACGAACAAGTCGTGCACCTGGTGGTAAGCGACATGCCTGTTCATAACAGTTGCAGTACTGCTCAAAGCTTTAAATCGCAAATATCCAAGGGGCACTGCTACTGCACCGTCACTCTGAGACATAAGTTGACAATTCCCATGTGCCTATAATTTCACCGTCACCCTTACCGGAGCTGTATTGCTACTAATTCGACTGCGAATAATTAAAAAAAACAATACATGTTGAATTAAAATGGCCATGGACTTTTAAACTCAGGAAATTAAGTATTTTATCATGCTGCAATACTTCTAGAAATGTTATATGGGTAAACAGCATAAACTTATAAGCTCCTATCATCTAAAAGAACCGCTTGCACGAATTATATGTGGTTACTGTATATGAGAAGTTACATAATCTTCTTAAATATTATTATTCTCACACCTCATCCCAGTAGTAGATTTGATCACCCTTAAATCTTTTCTATTTATTGCTTTTAAGTGGCGTCTCGGTTCTTATCAAACATAATCAATCAGTCGTGGCACAGTGTAAGTAGTCTCTGCCACGAATTGTTATTATTTGTACCTGGCATATCGTAAAAAAAAGCCGTTATATCCTAATAATTTGACTTGTGGGTTCGAATTCGGGCTCCCACCTGAGTTTCTCAGAATTTAAGAGCGAAATTGAATTTGAAATGTACCGTGAGCTTTTCGGTGAAGGAAAACATTGCGATGAAACCTACACGTCGAAGAAGGTTCACAACCTTCGGAAAATAATAGGTGGCAGACTATGGTCTGAAACCTCGTCTGAGAGGAGACCCGTACCCAGCAGTGGGACCAATAAATGGGTTGATGATGATGAGACACGATTGATATATAGTATGATGTTTGTACATTAGTTCCTCATTCGGTACAACCTGAATCTGGTGCTTTAAAACTAACAATGAAACCGACTAAGAGGATACAGAAACAACTTGGCAAGCAAGTCGCATTCTACGCCTATGGTAAGGATAACTTATACATTTTTTATATTACATTCATTTGATCATGCTTTGTGCGTTTTTATTGCAAAACGGTCTCTTGAAAGTAAGCTCATCTGTTTAAGTGTGATTACAAAAGCCGAAGTGCCCACAATATATTTTTTGTGTTTAAAAATGCTTTTATTTCAAAAATAATCGACCCTGTACAAATAAAAAGAGATTGATTTTGAAGTTTATGGTATTTTTCCACCGGATTAAATATTTATAGAAAGCAGCGTCTCTCATCCCGCGTCGCGGCTGTATTTTGAACGAATATTGCAAATTATACATTGGGTATACAAAATATACAAGTCAACTCAAGATGATATTTTATTTTCGTGGACATCTTTGGTGCTAAAATTATTGGGAAAAACACCAGCGCGTCAATAATTTACAAGAACATAAATATATCAGCGTGGCGTTAATGGACCGTAGAACAATACAAACAAAGAAAGAGTCAATAGTTTCATGTAAAACTTACACGTATTATGCACTTATTTACAGTTTACAATGTACCTGTGGAACAATTTCACAAGATTTCTTGCATTGACTTGTATTCAGTTTTACGCCCGAGCAGGTGGAAGGGCGTCATTAGATCATATCCAAACGGAAGTAATTTTCAGAGTGGAGTAACAGAAGAGCCTTGGTGGATGCGGGTCCCGTAGTTTATATTCCCGACATTGAATGGACAAGAGTTTGGGATCTACCGAATGCAACTTCGACTGCAACATCCTACACTACTTCTACAACAACGTCCGACACAAATTTAACAACAGCGTTTATATCTTTAAAAACAACGTTCAATACAACTTCGAAAACGACGTCCGACACAACTTCGACAACAATATTCGACAAAACTTCGACAACAACGTCTGACACAACGTCGACAACAACGTCGGGCACAACTTTGACAACAACATCCGATACTACTTCGACAACAATGTCCGGCGCAACATCAACCACACTGACAATCATACCTACAATTTTGTCTACATTTTTGTTGTTTCTGACCTCCAAAGAGCTGGAATCAAAATCGAGATCAATAATTGGACCTAGTCCGACAATAGGATCTCCATCAACTCTATCAGAATTTGAACCTGAAAAAGAAATAAGCTACGTAGCGACTACAGATACAATACAAACAATAGGTATGGAGCATTAAAAATATTACTAATCAGTGTTTTGTTATAACTATTTCCAAAGTAAGTTAATAACGTCAATGTACTCGAATTACTCAGCACGTGTTTATTATTTCTACGGGGTCGATATAGTTCAAAATTTATTTGATACTTGAATATTGATGCTTTTTAAACACACAAAAAGAATTTGTGACTAAATTATATTTTTTTTGTTATAGTTAGGCATGCACACCAAAAACTACTTAAGGTACTGACGGCTAGAAATATACTAATCATTTTAACGTTTTTCGTTTAGCTGACAATCTTCCTGACGTGATAGACGCGACCGTCCCTCATTTTGATTTCACCAACAATGTGTCTAAAGCGACAACTACAACAACTAATGCACCAATAGATTCTCATGTTATTTTTCATAATATCGATAAAGATACATCAAGACCAATTGAAACCAAGTCTACCCACCACCTAGAGTCAAAGGATGACTACCCAGCCAGATTGGTGTATCCACCTATAGATCCAGGAATGCAAAATCCGAAAAAGGTGGATTTTCTTTATTCTGAAGAAGATGTTGATAACGATGCCTCAGTTTTAAGACCAGAAGACGATCAATACACCTTTGTGGCATTGCTTGAGTAAATCAAATTTTTATAATAATATTTAAAAAATTCATATGTTGCCCCGAGCAGAAAAACAAAATTACTTATGTAGATGGGTCCCCAATGTGGTGATTGTATTTTATGATAATGATGTCGTTTTTCTGTTAGCATTTAAAAAAAAATTGAATAAGCCAATATCCACAACAACAATTTCAATATTTCACGTCTCATTGTAAGAAAATATTTCATTATCAATTTATTGTTCTATATATATTTCAGCGTTGTGTTCACTAACGGCTATAAAAAGTCTTGTACAGGAGCTATTGTGCATGACAATATCGTCGTCACTGCAGCGCACTGCTTGTTAGTATTTCTGTTATTTTTATCATAATTGTGGCGCGAATGTTTTTTATTAACATTTATTGTAAGTGAAATCACTAATTTACAATATATTTTCAGCTCAGTTGCCAACAATGAATATTTACAACCGGAGCTCACAATGTCTTTTGTAGTGATTGGAAGTAAAATTATGTTTGATACAGGATATGAACAATATCTACCTATAGAGAGAGTTGTTACCCACCCAAGTTTCAAAGGGTGGACTGCCGATTTAGCACTAGTGTTGACATTTGCTGGAATGACGTCAGACAAACCTGGTCACATTATACGATTACTCAATACGCCGTCTACTGCCGTGGATACTAATGTAACAGTAATGAGTTGGGGACGCTGTAAAGATGATTTGGAAGACGAAATTGAGGTGAACGCTGTAAGTCATAATCGTCATAGCCATCACTAGATTTTATTTTATTGGTTTTTTTATATTATATCAGTTAAAATATTAGTAAATAGTAGTAAGACAAGTAAGGTAACTCCATTCATATGCAGCAGTGTGGCTTATGTGTGTGCACCCACACATTCGCATAATAAAGAAAGGCGCATGTGGCGACCAGCGCTATGCAACACGAGTGCATCGGGAAATTATGCGAACGTGTGCGGCACATACAAATTGTATGAGTTACGATACTTGTCTTATTATAATATAGTAGGGTCGTTATTTTTATTTACAAATATCAGATTAATAATTTGGTTTACATTACTATAGCAATGTCATGATTGTTTAGATTGTGTTGCAGGCCAAATAATTTTAAATATTTAATCAATTTCAAAGTCACCTACTATTATCTTCCACAAAACGACTAAGGAACATCAAACTTCATATAACCGTATCACATTACTGTACTATATAGCGTATGCCGTCGATACGATAAGAAGATAACTGTAATTGACTGTACCCAACTTAGACCCATTTAGATGGAGAGAGTTTATCGTCTCGAAGATACGATTATCGAAAGAATATACAAAACTTTCCTCGTCTAAACATTCGCGATTATCGACCGTCCACGTGAGCGATAATTGCCTCGCCTTTGAACGTCTCCGTGTAAATAGAACTCAAAAGCAAAAATCGTATTTCGAATTTCTGTGCCAGCCGTTTCTACCACAAGTGCAGTGCGCGAGGATGTTTTGATTATCACTGCTTTTCTAAAGACAAGAATTAATGAAACGAGAACGAAAAAAATTTTGAATTAAGAAATGTTATAAAATTTGAAAAAGAATGTATATTTCTATACAGTGCAATGAACTTAATATTATCAGCAGTTCCAAATTTGAATGATTTTTGCGTTATTTGTTTATGTCCATAGTCAATACTGCAGTAATCACTGAACTCGTATGGCAATTCTCGCACTCAAAACGGTTCGAACCGATTTGTACGATAATCGTATGAACTTGAAAAATGTCATACGAGATCGTGTGTAGACAAGTCGAAAACTCGTAAGCAAGAATCTCCTTACTACATATTTCTCTGTGTAAACAGTCGAGGAGGCGATTAAGTTGCTTGCGAATCCCGTATGACATAATCGTAGGCGAGATTTTAGTTCTTGCCTGAATGTAAACATGTGAATGATACGATAATCTTATGGCGATTATTGCTTACGATAATTGCGTACGATTTTTCGGCACGAAGCGTGCGATAAACTCTCTCCATCTAAATGGACCTTTAACTTTCTACGTAAATTTTTAGCCGCCAGTCAAGCAAGTACCTAAAAATAATAAAAACGAGTATGGAAAAAAAAAGGCAAGTACAACTTTTTTGTATTAATAAAATTAAAATTATGTTATTTGATATGCAATACGATATAAAATACAAAAACAAAAAAAAGGAAATAAAACCTAATAATATGATATAAAATATAATAAACGAAAGGAAAGTTAGATTGTGGAATGAACTCCCTGTCGCTGTCCCTGTGTAGTCACTATGGACGAAATCTTAGTCTGTCTCACTGCAATGACCACAAAGCATCAAACTTAGCCCGCTCCTTTTACCATTGGACAGCCAGACCACCTTTCCCGTATTCCCTTTAGGTGTAATAAGCGCTTTTCATCATATTTTGTTATGCGCGCTGCCTAGGAACCGTATTCCCTACCTGCGACTGTATTTCCGAACACACACAACCCGAGTACCTATCTTTAAGATGCAACTGAATTGGCATCTTCCGGGTAAACTCGTTCCATCGTAGACTCAAACCTTGCTCCAGGATAATCTTTCGCATTTTTTTTGTATTTCTTTGTTCTTTTTTCTTGGATTTTCACGGTTAGCGTTTCAGCCACTAGACAGAAGAAAATTTTGGATCTTTAATCCGGCGCATTTATGTAATTATTACGTTTTTTGTTCGTAGTATTCACTATTATGAATTAAATGAAAAATTTATATATTTGCATTATTATTTAATCTATTTTATAGACTTACACTATAAAAAACTTAAAAAAACAGAGCTTCCAAGTTCCAAACCAATCAAACACTAAGAAGCTGGAAGGAGTCCGTGACAACATACATCGAAACTGACTCTGACCCAAGCCTAGTGGCCGCCATCAAGGAAATAATAATATTATCGGGTCATTTGTAAATGTCATTTGTCAAAGATTCTTATCACGTTTTCCTTTAACGTCATTTGTAATCGACTTTTTTTTTGTATGTATGTTACATGATTACTGCGGCATTTGTGAACCGAGTTTGATGATTATTTTTTTGTTGGAAAGAGGATACCTCAGTTTTTGTCCCATTTAAATTTGAAGAAAATATTGCACTTCTAAGGGTGGTAAACTAGGAGATGAATCTGGTTTCGCGCACTTTCCGGTTACCGATTTCATTAAACTTGGCAAATACACGCTGAACTCCAATCCAGTTATTTTTTAAGGTTTTCACTTATCTCGATAATTATACTGACAACTTTTGTTTTTCAGAAGCATGCAGTTACCATGATGTATCAATCCAACGAAGAGAAATATTCCAGGGTGAGTTCATGCTACGAATATGGAGTAAATAAAACTATATATAACAGTCTTTATTTAGAATATAATTTCTTGCATTCATGGTATATACAGTTGATACAAGTGAATAATAGTATCACATGGACAGGGTATAGCAAATTGTATTTAAATCTAGTTTATAATAACATAATATATTATTTTCCGGCATAGAAATGTATGTTTGAATTAGAAGTTATAAATATAGGCTTTTTATTTATCGAGATTATAATATTGTTGATTATATTGTCTTTCTTAAACTCTTTATTAACGACAGTAACAACATCTTTGTTACAGGCTAGTGCTAGATAGAATATTGATTGAATCGTGCAAAATAGCTACGATTTTGTTAAATTTTTTTTTCATGCAGTTCATTTTTCCACTCTCCCTCCGCATTAAATTAATAATATAAACACCAAAAGCGCAACTATAGTACAAGTAGCAAATATAGTATAGTAGCACAGATACCACCACCAAAAATATACCAGGAAGGAAGGGACACTTTCAGTACAGTGTTTTTTGTTGCAAATGATATTTTTAATTTTAACGGACAATGACGCGTCGTCATTACCCGGTAAAATTACATCAAATAGAAATTACAGCAAAAGTCAAGTTCATCATTAACTCAACTGTTTTTTTTTATATTTTAAAGTAACTGACAGAATCAACATTAAAAAATCATAATGTAAACGAACCCACTTATTATCGCAATCGATGTAGCACACCACTATTTGGTCATATACTATAAAAAAAATGTTAAAATATGCGTTGCACCTTGTTGCATATTTTTAATCGCCAGTGTTATCTTAAACGCTTGAAAGCCTCAAAAATCTTTAAATGGAGGAAATATTAAAAAATACCCTCTCCTGTAATTAGATTGAAGTGGCTTATACTAAGTCGCCGGTAATGGCTCGATGTGTTTTGCCTTTCTAAGAAGCATCCTCAGAGGTTTGTTTCTAAGTAATGTGGGCGCTGGATGCGGACGTCCTGGGTTCGAACCCGGGTTTCTGGATGGACCAAGGAGTCTGTGTGCTATTGGCAGAATCTCGGAGTGAATTCCTTTACTTTAATTCGACAAGGAATTTCTTAGTTTGAGACCAAGTGATTGGTTTGGTTGACTGTTATTTTGCTTTATTTACTGTGTTGTTATTACTATTATATGATATTTGTATTATTAAAAATGTAGAATAATTTTTAATGTTACTTTTTACTGTAGCATGACGAACCTCCGAATTCTTTCAAAGAAAGGGCTAGAGTAGACTCTGCTGAAGTTGAGAATAATTTTGCACTAGGAAACGCAGGCGTAAGTATTACATTATATCAAAACACAAACGTTTCCAAATCAGTATGCCTATAAATTATAAATTGCTTGCCAGTAATAACTTATGGCACTCTAGACATGGTCGCTCACTATGAGTCTCATAAGAAGGTTCAAGATCACTCAATGTGTAATGAATAGGGGTATCCGCAAATGAACCAGAGTAACCGACAACATAACTCGAAGAATTGCAAAACTTAACTATCTGTGGGCGAGGTAAATTGCTCGCAGAGCCGATGGCTGATGGATCCTGCGTTAGTAACGACCGCGTACCAGAAGACGCATAACAGACGGCTCACAAGGTAGAACGATGGCCTGGTGACAGTTGCGGGAATCTACTGGTTGCAAGCAAGACAAGACCTGTCACTGTAGCGCTCTTTGGGGGAGGCCTATGTCTAGCAGTGTACGTCTTTCGGCTGAAATGATGATGTATATGATGATACTGATGATCTATTATAAATTATAATTACCAAGTGTTATTCTAATTTTTAAGTTCATTGAATATCACGATGTTTTATTACCATGAGTGACGTTGAATTATATTCTGTGAAATACTTCACTAATTTGTAACGTTAAGATTTCTAACAGAGATGGCGCTACGGCAAAAAAGTCGTTAAAAATGAAGAACAAAGCTCTTCAACGAGCACTTAGAAAAATTCGGAAAGTCTGCTGGTTCGCACCGTAGCTCAGTTGGGAGAGCGTCTGGCACTGTATGTTAAAGATGCTGGTTCGAATCTAGCCGGATCAAAGGAATTTTTCTTAGCGTCCAATCTTTGTATTAGTAGTTATAATCAAGTGTTATTCTTTAATTCTTTCTTACGACATAATTTGATACTTCGGAGTGGACAAGGCGTAAAAGCTGAACTACTAAATTTCCAAAACAAAATTATAAGCATTTTTGTTCATATCTTTTTAACTTTCATATCTGTCATATTTACGTAAAAAATGCCATTATTTGGTCACTAGTACTAGATAGATTGGAAGAGCAGAAAGCACTTTTAGTAGCAGTAGAAAAAGTTCGTCCAGGGAAGTGCTGCCACCTTACCTATTTCTGAAAGCAGCAATGTGAGCATTAGCGCATTTTGGTTTTAAAGGGTAAGGGCGCGTTTATTCGACACGAATTTCTCGCCCCGTAACGACCGCGTGCACGTGTTCAGAGATCGTACTGTCATGGCAAACTACTCTCTATTTATAGCTTTTACGTTTTAAGTTAAATGAGAGGCTGGCTTGGCTTGGCGGCCGCGCGGTTGTATTATTCCGAGGAATTTAAGTGTTGTTGCCTAGAATAGAATTCAGATTCACCATTAACGTACGTGAAAGCGTGGTAACTGGGCGCTTAAGGTGCTGGTAAAATAACAGACACGTGGGACTTGTCAACTATGTCTCAAGCCGACGGGCGCAGTGGCAGTGCCCCTCAGATCTTTGTGATTTGAAGCTCTCCGTGGCACTGCAACTGTTATGGACAGGCGTGTCGCTTACCACCAGGCTTATGACTTGTTCATCTCGTCACTTGGTCAGTAAAGGCTGATTCAACTTACACTGGGCCGGGCCAGGGCCGCGCTCCGGTCGTGCGCCGGGGCACGGTGTCGAGTATTTTTTCCCGGTTCCAACCCGGCCCGATGGCGACACGTCGTAACATAAATGCATTCGCCGGGCATCCGGAGGGTATGATATGGGTACAAGCGCAAAATGCTCTTCATCATCTACTAAATCTTTATAGAGCGTGGCAAATTCTCTTTCGGATTCTTGTTTTCTCCAGACAGAATGTACAACACCATCTTCTTTATCTAGTTTCAATTTGTGTTACCAATACTTCGTCATCAAGAGCTATTGCAATGACTGCCAACTCAAATTATCAAAATTGCATTAATAACATAACCTCAACTCAATAGAAAAAGGGAAAATACCAAAAAAAAACCCGGCTGGCGCACGATGAAGACACGACACGGTGACGGCCCGAAACCGGGTGTAACATGAATCAGAGAATGACTAATACGGCCTGCCCACGGTGGAAATAACAAGGCACTGTGACGGCCCGAACCCGGCACGGTGTAACATGAATCAACCTTAACCCATTATTGTTAAAATTGGCTTTAACTCTTTCTTCATCGAAGTATCGTATGTCATTATATAATTTTCAGGAAGGAATTGGGAAGAGAATTATATTAAATAAGAGAAAGAATAAGATGACAATGGGTGACAATATGAGCTATTATTTGCGCATGATCCATAATCCAGATCCAAAGGTTCGAGCGGTGCGATCACCGGATCGTCACAAGGGAACCACGAAACAAGAAATATTTAATTTGTATTCAGATGACACTGCACACTTTAAAGTTAGTCCATCTTGTAGTTAACTAAACTCGTATCTTCCAACTAACTTAGTTTTTAGCTATCTTCAATACTACAACAACTAGGTACTAGCACAAGTATCAGCATCTTCATATGTTGTAATATGTGTCTCTGTCACAAAGTCTGTCTATCTAGTCTGATATTGTGGATTATATACGGGTGCATGCCAATGCTACCCTGAGGGTCGAGCAGTTGGTGTCCCGGCACAATGTCAATTTCAATTCATTTGTGGTGAGACTACCAACTCAACATCTGTCGACCTTCATGAAAGATGAGTTTTGGCCGATGGGGGTCACGTACCGACGTTTCCGAGGCCGGCTATCGGACACCCACGTTGCGTCACACGTGGCAGACAATAGGTGTAAATAATAATTAGTCAGTAGTGTTTTTATTGTATTATAATGTATGTTAGTCTATAAGGTATGTGTTTATGGGTCTTTGTTACCTGAATGCAAATAACGAAATAAATAAAAATATTAAAAAAATCTTAGCCAGTCTCTTGTCCAAGAAGGCCAGGATCTTGTATAACATGGTGAAGTTAGCTATATAGCTGGTGTGAAATTCGGTGTGCGTTCACTATGCAGTGAGAATTATTCATATAATTCGAGTTTCGCGCTGCTTGTAAGTGGCAATGGGTTTTCAACAACAATGAGCTTTGGCGTTTATCAGTGGTCGAGGTCATCATTGTGCAGATCTGCAAACCCAATTTCAACGAGGATGAGATATGCAGGGGCAAGATGCTGTTGTTCCAGGGCCTCGCCAAAGCCGAGCAGATGCCGTCTCGCCGGAGGGATGGAGGCGTGAAGAGTCTCCAGGATATTATCACACTCCTGAAGGAGACTGACCCGGCGACTTACATTCATGGCGTAGGAGCTGCACAAGCTGCCGTCACGTTTGATCACGTTGATGTTACCAAGCTGTAGAAGGATATTATTTCTCTGAAGTCAAGCCTGGCTGAGTTGCAGTGTAGATTGGAGACTGCAGATAACACCATAAGTGAGCTGCATGCCCAAGTTGTATTATTAAGCAACACTGCTTCGGTTTGTAGGTCACTAGAAGCCTTTGATGCAAACACGCGTCATGGGGCGCAAAGTGCATTCATCGGCAGTGTCGAGTCGGCACAAATGGTTGCGTCACCGATCGCTGCTGCCATCGCGCATGATGGGTCGCGCCTTGCGTATGCAGGTCAACCCCTGCACGTGCATACGCCGATGTAGCCGCTTCTACCAGCCGACCCGTCACTCGAGTTTCGAAACTCGAGTGGCGACAATCAGCTGAGATACAGACGGACCTATGCGACGAGAACGGCTTCACAAAGGTGGTGAAAAGGAAGAGGAAGCCCACCAGTCGTAACCTGTGTGACACAGCACCGACAGGATCGAACTTTTTGCTGCGTCCGGCCATACCGACGACGTTGCTGTACCTGTCGCGACTACATTACTCCACGAAGTCTGAGGATATAGTGGAGTATATCAGGCTAAAAGCCAAATACACCCTGAGAGTCGAGCGGTTGGAGTCCCGCCACAATGTGAATTTTAATTCGTTTGTGATGAGAGTGCCGACCGAACATCTGTCAACCTCCATGAAGGAAGAGTTTTGGCCGAAGGGTGTCATATATCAGCGATTACGCGTCCGGTTACCTGACAGTAGATCGCGCCACATGTCGCCGACAAGTGCAATTCGTGTAGATTAGTTAGAAGTAGTATTTTATTATATTGTATGTATGTTAGTACTTAAGGTATATATTATATATATTTGGGTCATGGAACCTGAAATAAATGAGTAAATAAAAAATAAACAAAATAAAATAAACTTAGTTGGGTTATAATATATGTATAATATCAGTATCGCCCCTATGAGGGTGGCCAATGCGTATTGATAAAACGTTCATTAAAAATAATAAAAAGAAAAACTAGGTAAGTATTATATGAAAAGATTATGTTGTGCAAAGGTAAAAAAACTGGCATCGTAAATTTTAAAATTTTTGAAAACAAAGTGATGATACGTGAAATATATAATTTTTAACAGCATTAACATAGAGGGTTATTTGTAGAATACTAACAACCGCACTTTGTTCAATGTCTTTTAATAACTCATCAGATTTTACTTTCGTACAGTAAAAATGAATATATTCAAATAGAGATCTCTAACTGGTGATAGCTTTGTGTGGTAACAAAAAAAAAATCCTGTGCAAATCGCAGGAGTGGGAGTGGGGGACATTGGGGAGAGGATGTTTGCACGTTTGAACCTACTCCTCGTCTGAACTCTACTTCCAAATACAAATCTAAAAACTTTCAGATGGTACAATTATAATGTTTGCTTTTGGTAAATTTACTAAGTTTTGTAGAAAGTCATGGACAAAAAGTTGTTGTTTATGATATCATTAGTACAGTCCTCCAAGGTTTTGGACAGGCGTATCGCTTATCACCTCGCACACGATTCTTGTTCGTCCCGTCACTACGTGGAATAACAAGCAAAAAGGTTGTTAGTATTTTACAAATACCCTGTATAGAAACCCAAAGATTAATTTGATCCTATCGAAACATCATTTAGACCTACCTCTAAAACGAATCGAATAAATTTAGACGAGATGAATTGACTAATAAATGTATTACAGCAAACCAACCCACCAAATTTTACAGATTAAATTATTTTTGTGACAATCTTGTAACTTAGGATTTTATTCATACTATTTGTAATTTTTAGTTAACAAGCAACAACGGAAATGGAAAATCCTTTCACATCGACCCCTTGCCAAGAGTAAACACGAGGATTAACAATTATGTAAGTCAACACTGTTGAATTATTTTCGGGTCTCGCTTGTTACCCGCGCGTAATAATTTTGCTGACGCTGGTCTAAAGTTACCAACTTTGTATCAGTCTACATACATCGTAATAGCTAGCAAACCACACGACGACCAATACTACAACTAGGTACCAGCGCGATGAAAATATCTGTTGTATTCATTCTAAAATCCTGTCTGGCGTGAATTGCTCCCTATTACATACTAACATTGTTGGGTATTTCTCACAAAATTCACTCAAGAACTAAGAATATTACTGATGTGGCACAAAGTTAAGAATCAATATAAAATTGAGGTGAAAGGCGGAAGGCTCATTGATCATTACGTAATTTGATGTTCATTCAAATATATTTGTAGCTGGTAATTCAAAACGAAACTCATAAATGGATCGTGTCACAATGTTAGTTTTGTGCTTTGTGTACGTTATCATTTTGTAGTATCCAAAATAGAATCAAGCTTCGTAGCTGTATGGACCACGTTTGGAGGCCTACCGTTTACAGTGTCTAATTCCTCAAAAATTTTTTAAGTATACCTGGCAGTTCGAAATATAAATTTATTCATCATTACCTACAGTTGATTGCGAAATGCGCCACTCAAGTGATAATTTTTTAAATTCCTATTTTAATTTAAAGAATTAGTGATGTAATAATGGTAAAGCAAATAATGATTATCAATAGAAAGACTAACTCAAAGTAGTGGTAAAAGTCTTCTTTTCTTTCACGAAAACTTGCATTAATTTGTCTAAATCTTCGTGTATTTTATTTTATGCGAATATAAAAAATGTAATAGAGCAGAGTCCAACAATACTTGTTTGCTCTTGACGTGTATAATAATATATTATTAAGGTGTTCGCGGTTTTATTAAATAATAACAAACATGATTTATTAAAAAAATATTTGTTGGGCTAAATCTTTAATGTTTGCGTAAGTGAACTTCAACGTGGTCCTTAAGTACATATAATAAACAATATCAGTCGAAATTACACTGACAAAACAATAACCCCATTTTTATTTAATAGTCGTTCAGCCGAAGGAAACCTTCCGTCTGTCAAAATTGGCAGAGAATTATTTTTGAAAAATTGTCCCATATTTATAATGTTTGTTACACATATAGCTTAAAGTTTTTATAATATAATTGATCACACAGAGTACAAAAAAAAGACGCAGATTTTTCCCCTATCTACAAAACTTTGACGCAAGAAATATTGATGCCTTTAAGAGCTGGCGACGTTCCACGGGCAATGCGGTAAGCTCACATTGATTTCCTTTCTGCTTTTAATTTAAATACATTTTACTACCTGGAGATAAGGGAATATCTGTACAGGAGCCACCTTATTATGAAGTCGTCGACTCTGGGTTCTTTCAAATTGTATTCATCATCATCGATATATTGTCTGTAGGACTTTTTTATACCCATTTTAATTTATTTTCAGCAAAATAATTTGACTGTTGAATCATTTAGTTTTGTGAACGTGCAAACTTGTTCGAAACTCGTCGAAAGGTCTATGCCGCCTCTTTACAGGCTAAGTGAGTATGACTATTTATGAAGGGTGACGTGACCCTTAAAGTGGTTACACATGGCGACATTTAGCAGAGATACAAACGCGTTGCAGTAGCGATGCAGTCGCTAATCGTCTACCTTTACACACACGCGCGATTTTAAGCAACGATGCAAATACGATGCAAGCGCGCGACTGCATCACTACAAACGCGCGATTGCATAGCTACACTTAAAATTTATAGACGATTGCATTCATGTAATCGCCTATAAATCGCAAGTGTAGCGATATGATGTACTATTTTTGATAGCGTCTCGATACTTTGTGTCGGCTAAATAATATTGGAAGCAAATTGTATTTAGAATGTTATTTTTGTCTGACTTTATTATGAATAACTTTTTGTTGGTATTTTTTTTATATTACTGAGGCACCACCTAGCTATTTGTAGTGGAAAATCACCATAAGCAACGTCTCCATATACTCAAAGAATAACTTATGAAATCACGGTCAATTATAAAATCTAAATTGTTCTTGCTTAATGTTCCTATGTCAATAACAACTATAAAAATCTCAAAATGAATAGTACCTATATATAAACAAAAACCAAATGTCACTAAATTTTTCTTCATATAATATTTTACATATTTGAATAATAATTCCAGAAGACACACATAAATTCATATAGAGAAATTCGTAAGATTTGCTGACTCGGTCTGTAGCTTAGTTGATAAGAGCGGTGGTCCCGGTATGGCAACAGACGCTGGTTCGAGTTCAGTCATATAGAAGAAATTTTTCTTTGTGTTGTTCGATCTTTGTATCAATAATAATAACTAACTAGTGGAGTATTTTCACAAAAAAATATCTGAATACTAGTATAGAAAAGTCATGATATTCAACAAAATAATTACATTTACGTAGAAAAAAAATTCATTCTCCTTTAACTTATTACTTTATTCAACTATTTTAAATTCACTGGGGTACCAAAATTATACCTATTTTAATATTTTTTCAGCAAATAAAAATGAAGTTATCTGTTTTGCTAGTGAAGACCATTACATCACTAACGTAAGTGACTCCACTTACAAATAAAGATTCTTATAATTCACTTAAAATCTTCTTCTGTCACAATTCGACAATCCGTTGAAAAGTAAGTCCTGCACAAAGTTTTGTCTATACGTAACATGATAATAAAATCAGATAGATTTTATTATCATAATATGATAATAAAATCTATCTGTAATATGATGAATGAGACTGCCATTGCCTGATCTCGAACTACGTAATTTTCTGTGTATCAGAGTTAATATCATTAGCGACTTCAATGATCCAGAGGCACTATGGGCATTAAATGAAGAGATTCCGAACCAACTTGGGACCGAAGGAACTTATCTATACTGGTTCAGTTCTGGGTGTTTTGGGTAGTGCCCCGAAGTAATTTAGTTGATTTTGTTGCTTAAATATTCATGGTACAGAGAATTTCCTAATTTGAGGTTAGTTAGCAATGTGTGTGAAAAAAATTATATATTGGTGTCCTAAATTCACTTCGTCATATAGTGAAATAGGACCTCGTCATGTAGTCATATAGGACCTCGTCGTATAGTGCTAATTGAGGTAATCGCTATCTAAAAATATTCTAACTATCCCAAGCGTACAACTAGGGCCATCATCATCATTTTTTATCGTAGCAGCTCCAGCAATACAGCTCCTTGTGAAAGAGTTCGTCCAGTGAAGTAATGCCATCTTACCTATTTCTGCCAGCAAACAGTAATGTGAGCATCACTGCGTTTCCGTTTCGAAGGATAAGGAAAATACAAGCACATAGGACTTGTGAACTTATGTTTCAGCGTGACGGACGCAGTGGCTGTGCCTCTCAAAATTTAAATCTCTAAGTGACACTGCAACTGCTGTGGACAAGCATGTCGTTTACCATCAGGTTCACGACTTGTTCGTCACTTAGTATGTAAAAAAACAAATAAGTTAGTAGCTTATTACCATATTATGGGAACCTAAAATTATGAGCTCAAGTAACTCATTATACCTCGCGCGAGATTGAGGTTAGTTGGAGGGGCGCTATAAAAAAACAACCTAAAAGGATTATGGTGGAAAATTGATGATAATATTATTATGTAAACGAGCATTTACCATTACAGGAAGACGCGGGAGCACCTGTAGTGCAAGCAGGAAAACTGGTAGGAGTGACTGTTGGGGGCACCGTATGTGACGGAGAGCACGTCGCTGTTGCTATGAAAATCGCTTGCTTTTGTGAATGGATGTCTGAACATCTGCCTAAGTTAGTATTTTTGTCTTCTTATCTTTTGTTCCTTTTCTCCTTCCATTCTGCATCTCATGTGGAAGTAGTAGTCATCAAGTAGTCTACCTACCTTCTTCTTCTACCCAAAGATGCGATAACGATTTGCTATATACATATATGATGATACTATAGTATCATCTTATTTTTATAGATATTATAATGTATTGCAATTAAGGAACATATTCAGAACATAGTACAGGTAGGCAGAAGCGTGTTAATTGTTGCTTTACGGCAAATGTCAAACAATGTATATTACTTAATGTCATCTGCGAAAGGCTGTTAGCAGCAGGTGGATTTGATAAACTGAGGACCGGGCGAAATGGTTCACATTAGGAGAGGCCTATGTCCAGCAGTGGACTGCTATAGGCTGATAATTATGGATGCTAATTTGAAATACGGAACCCTTTTACCTGCTAAAACACCAGAGTGGCCTTCTTGGGTGCTTTAGTGGGAGGGATCGCCCTAAACCTGGGAGGAGCTACGTCCTCCCCTCTCCTTCCGCACGACGAAACGGACTACACAACCGCGTCATCCTTCTCGCAGCTGCCAAACTTACTGGCGAACGGAGCCCCCTCTCCGATCGCCCACAGCCGCGAAAGAACACCGCCACCGAGCGGCATCGGCCGTCTCCCGATCACGCTCGGCGACTTCCTTCTAGAGCATCACCGCTTCACAGAAGGAGACTACTGCCTCCTGGGATTCTTAGTCCGCCAGCATATTCGCTACTATACCTGACGGAGAGAGATCTGACCTGATCCGGGCAACCAGGGTTTTCCTCTCGGCGGCCCAGGCGACCCAATACCGGGACCCAATCCAACCAATATACATTCGAGAAAATCGCATTACCAAAATAATGTCTGTACTGCGTCCACGAGTCGAAACTTCAATCATATCGGGTATGGAATGCAGTCTATTCTGTCAATCCGATTTAAAAGCAATAAATTCTACGTTATTATAGTGCATACAATTTCGCAAAGAATTGACTAGTCCTCTTACATAATCGATTATCTGGATAAATACAAGCTCAGTTATTGTGGTAGGATATTTATTTTTTTGTTAATATCCAAAAAATATAAATAAATTGTCTACAGGTCCAATTCCAAACCATTACAATGCTGCGAGGAATGTTGCGACGTACGTAAACAAAATTCAAATAACAACATAGCAAGAACGGAAGAAAGTATTTACCGCAATCCAATGAAAAGAGCACGGGTATTGTGAGTAAAAGTAACAAATGTGAAGTTTTAGGATAATTTATTTCAAAAAAACATAATAGACACTCGTTTTCCATATAATTCGCATTCTAATATTTGCTGACCAGTTTTTAACTGTCAATGAATAATCGAGATAAAATTTCACAACACTACAACAAAGAGCAAATAGACAAAAATTTTGTCTATTAAATAAAAGTTTACTAACGTTGTTTGTAAATACCAAATGTTGTTTGTTACTCGTAACGTTGGAGTTTTCTGGTATTTACGCTGGTGTTTATTATTGTGTTCAGGATCCCTGTTGGTGGTGTCGGTGGTGAAGACGGGAGAGATTTTAATTCACCAGCCGGTGAGCGTCAATTTGCCGCAGAAGATAGGCCTGCTGAAGCTAGTATGCATTATTTGAATTTATTTTTGACCAAATAGGAATAGTGTTAATATTCATTATGTTTTCAATAGACTACGGCCCAATTCACACTAGCGCAGAGTCGAAGTGTCACGTCGCGACCTGTTTTTCAACTACGACGCCTGGCGACGCGCGTTACAGTGTGATCGGCGTCTGACGCCTCACTGCGCTCAAGTAACGCGCAACGAAGCCGCTCGACTGCAACCAACGCCCGACGCTTGACTCCATATTTGCATAACACAAATTTGTACCTTAATAATGGGAAAATAGAGATGAATAATGCTATAGGCAAAAAACATAACGCGTCGCGACGCTTCAACTCTGCGCCAGTGTGAGTTGAGCCTAATGGTTTGAACTACCGCCTCTCAAGCAGACGACGTGGTTTCGAATCCGGGCTCGCACCTTTGAGTTTCTCGGTCTTTATGTGTAAAATTTAATTTGATACTTAACATGAGTTCTTTGAAGAACTTGCACGTCGGAGAAGGTTCACAACCCTTGAAAAATGTGTGAAGTCTACTACTACTAACCTAACCCAACCAGCATTGAGTGAGTGTGGCAATTATGGTTTAAACCCTCG
The DNA here is from genome assembly GCF_003589595.1 of Hyposmocoma kahamanoa. NCBI lineage: Eukaryota > Metazoa > Arthropoda > Insecta > Lepidoptera > Cosmopterigidae > Hyposmocoma > Hyposmocoma kahamanoa. Next base: position 7,770,238 of record NW_020654878.1, read on the forward strand.
CCTGAGAGGAGATCCATGCACAGCAGTGAGACATATTGATCGATGATGATGATTAAAATTTTAACGTTACGTAAGAATGCTCCAAAACAAATTCATGGCAAACACGGTTTATACTAAAGAATCAGATAGATAAGTCCACTAATAATGATAACTTTATTACCATAAATACGTCTGATAGAAGATTACTCAAGAATTCATTCTGTTTACCTTGTACTATGGCTACCAGAGAAACGGATTTCACTCTGGTTCACTACCGAGAACAACCAAATCGGGACCAATTTAGAAAAGTTCATTTCCAAATTAATCCTACCGAGAATCGAACCCGAGACCTCCTAATCCGGCACCCACGTGCAAACATGGGCCATTATTAGTTTTTTATTGTACAGGACACACAAAATACATTTAACAAAAAGAAAACACAAACTAAAAGTTCTGCTTATTTCATAAACTACATTAATCTGCACAATAAAAAAAAGTTTACATTTTATGACCTAAGTTTAAATCTCATTTTCAACTCCTGCCTCTGTATCAATTTTCAAGCATATAAAAAATATAAATTAAAATTTTCTTTATCAATTCGTTCTTATTTTTATGCAGTATTTTTATACTTTGCAGTAACACAAATCACCCTCATTATCACAATGTATTACTGTTTCAAATAGACATAAATATTAATTGTTTTCTTTTCTTCATAGTTTTGGCTTTCAACGGACGAATACGTGGAGGATTGCCTAAATCTGATCAACGCGGTAACCTACAACTAATTCAGGGCCTCACTATGATGTGATACATGCCATAAAAATTTTTGAAAGTCCCAACTTTTTACCTAAGAGCTACACACGGTGACTTTTTAGCAGCGATGCAAACGCGCGTTTTATCGATGCAGTCGCGCGCTTGCATCGCGTTTGCATCGCTGCTTATAATCGCGCGCATGTGTAAAGGTAGACGATTAGCGACTGCATCGAGTTTGTAATAAAGAAATTTGTATGACAATACATGGATATACTTTCATAGTATTAATTTCCTCGTCAAGCACATTTTAGTTTATCGTCACATATTCCTCATGCACTAAAAAAGATTTGCATGATTCTTGTAAAAACCTCTATTCCGTAGCACATACCATTGTAAACATAAGATAAACTATAGAATAAGAGAATCAAGAATAAGAACGACCCAAAACATAAAATTTTAAGCTAAGTGTGCTGCAGTCTGTGCCTTTATTCATGAGAATTTTAATCGCTAGACTAAATAATCAGATCATTGGAGAAACTACTAAGTAGTTTAAAAGTGAAGTACTCATTTATAATTTAAAAACGTTTTTGTTACAATAAAATATTGAAACTTATTACGGCCTAATTTTTTATACCCTATAGCGACCGCGTGCATCTAACTGCAGCGAATTTGTGTCGTATAAATTCGCCTTTACCCTTCAAAACCCGAAACGTAGCTTTTATATCGTGCAGTAATCACCAACGTTACCTGACGAGCAACTCGCGGTCACGGGTTTTCATCGGTCCCATAGTCACGGGAGACTAAGATGGTAAAAATGTCAACCAGATTAATAGTGTAAAACAAATCTACCTCATCCATCTTCGTATGAGATGTCTAAATATTTGAATTTTCACAATACAGGTATTGCTTTCAAGATTTTTTTTTTTATATTTTCTAAATATTCAAATATTCAGCCGCTCGACTGAAATACGGCTTTTACAGTCTTTATGAGTCGGCTGTATTCGAGGAATAACCATAACAGCACATGCATCAGAAACTTAGTTCATATATTACCGTATACAAACCGACAGCCCATACTTCACGTCTTAACAATAATTCATTGAATTACATAGAGAGAGCACGTATCTGTAGATGACCAGGTTCTATGCATTTAAGTCACGTCCACAGACATGCGTGGCGTGATTAATCAAATCCCGTCACTTGGCCGGTATTCGGCGTGGTCAATAGGTACTACTGATATATGCATGTTAAGTAATTTTGTTGTCATTACCACGCTAACATGAAAACTTAGTATTAAATATACACTATGTAAAATGTATTTCATACCCTTGGTTTAAACAATACAACCACATGGGATCATACGTCGAAAACGGTGAAATTACAGGCACATGGGACTTGTCAACTTATGTCTCAAGGTAACGGGTGCTGTGGCAGTACCCCTCAGATCTTTGCGATTTAGAGATGTCAATTTAAAAAGTCATCGACAAAGCAAATACAAAGCACATAGAAAAATTCGTGAGGTCCGCTGGTTCGTTCCGTAGCATATAGCGTCTGGTACGGTGCTAGAAGACGTCGGTTGGAATCCGGCCGGATCGAAGGAATTTTTTCTGAGAGCGATCTTTGTATTAATAATTTTAACAAATTATTGCAGTAATTTCACACAAAAAATAATTGAATAACAATTCAATGAAAATGATACTATTGTTTCGAATCGTGAATATTTCATTCCGTTGGTATAATAATGCCACACGTGGTCATACGTCAAATAGGCACAGGAATTTATCACCGAAAAGTCATAAAAATAATACGAAGTACATGGAACAGATTGTGTGTACATGTAATTTTAAAGCCGCGCAATAGAACTCATTCAGTACGGGAAAAATTTGAATTCAAGGTGAGGTAGTATCAACTCTTAAGCATAAAAAGGTTATCGACTAATTTCATTCGTATAACCTTTGAACCTCTCTTGGGAACAGTTGTCATTTTGCAGATGTGGCCTTATTACCTACATCTAAGTTGCGATTTCCTACCGAACTAAGGAAAGCTTTTCATACACATATTTCTCCATAATAATATATGTCTTTGATTTAAGATTTGGGACTTGGTAATTAAGAACGAAGATTTCTAATTAATTCTATGATTGAATTTACATCCGAGTCGCTCGCACGCATTGTTCAAACGTGTAAACCCCAAATCACTACGACCGTGATAAAATAATGGTCTCGCACGTGAACCTAACAAAATAATCATATATATATTACGTAGCTATAGGCTTGAATTGCGGAAATAATATTTTTATTTTTAAGTTTTATTGAATGTCACGATGTTCGACCACCATGATATAATTATTTTTGTGAAATTACTCCATTAGTTTCTAATAATTGTTAAAGCAAAAAAAAAAAATCCTTCGATCCGGCTGGATTCAAACCAACGTCTTCCAGCAAACCGTGTATAACGCCATGCCAACTAAGCCACGAAACGAACTAACGGACCTGACGAATTTTTGTATGTGCTTGTTGCAGATCTTTGGTTTTAGGTTTTACGACTTTTTATGAGAAATCTATTTCTTCGCTCAGCCCGGTATCTTTACAGCTACCAGCAGCTGACTAGAGATGTCGCTGTAATAATTGTAATTTTTAAATTTTATTGAATGTCACGATGTTTGACTATCATGATATTAAATTCATGCTCTTGGTCGACAACAACGAATTGGTTGATCTAGCAACGTTGCTGCAGCATATTTTCTCCGTTAATTTCCATAAGCTTATCTGACAATCGTTATACTCTACTGCGTGAATAAAAGACACAGCCTTATGCAGGTAATTAATTCATTGTATTTTAAGGAAACCAGTAGTGAAATATAACCAAAACAAAGCAAAATAAGGTAATAGACTGTAATTTCAACTTTTTGCCTATAATAACAGCGCTGTTTTGCTTTAATATTAATTTTTATTAACAATAATGAAATTAATAATATATTAATATTAACAAATGAAATTAAATGTAGTAATAAAAACGTTTGTGATAATTTATAAAAACAATAATTTCACTCATTTTAAGATATAAATACAATGTAATAATGATGTTTATTAATAATTATAAAATCAATAATATAATTCATTATCTGAACTAAATAACTAATTTCAAGCGTGCAATATATTTAAATTTCATTGGAACTTTACGACACCCTTACAGGGTATCTACATGTATGTGATTGTAAGTTTATCATCTATGTGAAATGCAAATAAATAAATGAACTTAGTTACAAAGATGACTCACTCTATTTATTCAAACTTAACTAAATCTCGCAGTATTGTAACCATAAAGCTTCGGCGCGTGTCGATAGAAAAAAGACCTACTGCCTGGAGCTGTTATAGTGACCTTTCAGAGGTGCGGTCAATTTTAATAGAATCCAATAGAAATTTTTGCTAAGAGCCATCTCTATGCTAAGAGCTAAAGAATTCTAGGAGCGACTGTATCGAATTCCATTAAATTATAAATATCTAACTAAATTTCCATTTTTCAAACACTAAGAGGTATTTAGACAAACAAACATCGCGGCAATCTAACTTTAATACCCCTCGGTATGCACGATAATGCTATTGACACATACGCACAGACATTATACACTGTCTAAACGGTTTTAAAGACCGTTCAGTGTTATTGTTCTTTTTATGATAACAGACCCCTAACCATTTAATTTCAAATACTGTCTGAAATTACAGACTAAAACGTAAATGCTGCATATTTTTGAAACGCTTCTGAATACAGCAAATCGCAACTTAAAATCCAGCGAATGGATTTATGAAATTTATACGATTTTATATTTTGAAATTTCAACAATAAATTTCAAATCGTCTATCAAATATACTTTGGATGAGGCGTATCTAGAACCGACTACATCTATCATGAATACATATTTAATTATACTGTTATCATTAGTATAACCAATAGATATGTCGAATTCTTAGGTTTGAAAACGCCCAAGTGAAAAACCACAGATGCGTTGGTACGACGATATCAAAGCACTGGTGGGAACAAAGTGGTTTGAAATTGCTCAAGACCGGGATAGATGGCATAAACTAACGGAGGCCTACACCTTAGAGGTTGATAACGGCTAAAGAACAAGAAGATGAAGAAAAATTGCCACCGGAATTGGGTAGGGAAAAGCAACCTGAAAATTAGCAACATAGCAAAATAGCAACATAGCAACTGTGGCGCGGTAGCCGCGCGTCTTTAGCGTTTCAGTAATTTTTAGTTCAGTAATTGTGACTGTAAAAGTGGTGCGCGCGTGTTACGACTAAGGCTTGTTCCGGGAAAAAAAAGTCGAGACTCGGTACGATCTCGAAAATCCCGGGAAAAACGTGACTTTCGAGACTCTTTCAAAATTAGGTTTTTTACTTATACGTTAGGCATTTAAGCAGATGAAAACGTGATATTTAAATCATGTTCTCTAGTAATCAAATGATTAAATAAAAAGTTACATATTAATTTTTTTTATAGAGGGCACATTGAAAGAAAGACGTTTAATGTAGTTTTAGACAGAGAGGAACTGAACCGTAATCTGAGGGGACTGGCGCCACTGCAGTGCTTTTACAAGCATCTAATTTGAAGGCGCTTTAAAGAAACGTTGGTTCATTTGAAAAAACAAATAATTATGCCATTTAGATTCGATTTTTTTAAATATATAATAGACACACGCTTGGCCACAATGTCACCTGATGTTAAGCGAGGATGTGACCGACGATGAGATGCGTTTGCCTAAAAAATGCCTATTCAGTCTAGCCTTGAGTAGTCCCAAATTGTACTTTTTGGGAAATACAGTAGAATATTCCCTTCCTTTGCCGTACGCGTCAGAAAGGAGCAAGGAAAGCGCTTAGTGCGAATAGGTGATAGGGGAGCGTGGGGGAATAGGAGCCTACTAAGAAAAATTGATAATAAAACTCATAATTTATTCAATTTAAATTTTTATTACTTGTCAACGTATCCATGTTTTATGAGAAAAAAAATGAAACTAAAATACAATATTTGATTAAAAAGAAAAAACTAAAACATGTCATTCGCTCCCATTACCCCACAGTTCGGAAATGGGAGCCGTTAAGTATCTCGTATGTCAAATGGCAGCCATAATAAATATCAGTGTGAAAAATATATAAATTAAAGTAATGTAATATATAAGTTAAAAACTATTGAAAATAAACAAGAAAGGGATAAAGATATGTAGAATATCCAGTAGATACTGCATTGGAGCGAAGAGAGCCAAATAGCTTTCATTACCCGCGTCACATTGAATTGAAAAAAAAAAAACAGTAAAAATATTACTATTTTTATTGTAATTTTAAATTGTAGGTGTTATGCTTGACACCTACAATTTGATACATATGGTGATATAGCTAGTGTAAATACAATGTTGTATCTGTGCATTTCAATGCTTGCCTGGGATGATAAAATTTGGCAATTTTTATAAGCGGAGAGCGAAAAATACAAAACCATCTCGTACGACTAAACGCGGGGTTCTACGGGGGCGGGAGACGAACTTTGTTGAACATTAAGGAAAACAAAGGAACGCCGTTTGCACAAATGCAAGCATTGGGAAAGTCCAGTTTAACACTGCTCTCATTACCCGCGGGATTCCAATACCCCACGTTCCCCCATATCAACGACATAAAGATGGAGTGTTCCGGAACTTCTATTTATTTCCTATCAATACCAATTACATTTTTTTTATAACACACACAGTCATATCCCCGCACTAGGGAAAGCCTGTATCGGGTACCGTGGACGCACACATAGACAACCACAAATTACATCCAAATTCACGAGAGAACCCGGGATCTCTGCGTGGCAGACCAGCTTGGTAACCGTTCGGCCACGGGGGCAGTAAACACAAGATACTGTCGATTTTAGATAACGTGTATGATTAGAAAAATTAACAAGTTATAACTTTGAATAAAAAAATATAGAAATTCTCGAAAACAGTTTATCTCAAACAGGCTGTTGCGTAAAATGTTTACAAACATCATATTTTTATACCACTAAAACACAAATAAAAAATATAAATAATAGGTTTTACCTGCGTACTCTAACTTATCCCTATCTAGAACCCTCTAGAAAAGAACCCTTTTGAATAACCCTAAAACTCGTGTTTATTTATTTGTATTTAAAGTATCCTACCAAGTTTGTAAATCGTACCACGAGTTTTAACTTGAAACTTTTAAGTTTCAATACAATTAATGCCCAAATTCACCCTTATTTAGGAATAATACTGAAAAATCACATGCCCATCTTTTACCACTTGCATTATAGAATATTTACACTACGTTTCATCTTTATAAGTACAAGGAATACGATTTTCATACAAACATTTTGACCCTTTTTCACGCTCGAAAATACAAACCTTTTCACCCTTTTTCACACTCTTATGGCAGAATTTCCAAAAATTGAGAGTTCCAAAAAAAAGAGTTTCCAAAAAATCTTAGTACGGCTACACTCAATAAAAGTAACATATTCTCAAGTTTTAATGTTTCTTGGACATATAGTTTTTGCTGTGAATTGCTCCAGACCTTACTTCATTATATCTAGGTAGATTTAAAATTACTTTTTTGCTAAATTTATTTGTTACGACCGATACTACCACCACTGAATATGGTTGTACTACAGCGAAACAATGAAAGTAAGTAAAAAGTTAAAAAATTGGGACACTTCAAATCCTTTATCTAGCTGCAAAATCACAATTGCATACTTTCCCAGCAAATAGCCATTGGCTTATCTGGCCGACTCGAGTTAACGTTATGCACTATTGTAACGACCCAGAGAGTATATGCGAGTTTGCATGTAAAGAGCTTAGGGGATTCTATTAGAGTTACGTCAAGTGAATTTGTTTATTTGTACTGGAATACGACTGAGAAAAACCTCTCCCACTTTTATTTAAACTAGCTGTTATCGATGTAAGTAAACGCCACAAGGTCTTACAACACTTTCAATACTTAACAATACTTAACAATATTTTCAAAATTAAATATTTATTTTTGAAATTTTGTTTAGCCACCAATTTCCACTTGATTGAATTTTAATCTTGTGTTTGCGTACCTAAGTATGCTGGCACAGGTAGCATCGAGCTAATTGTTGAAATTGCTATAATGAATTAATGTTTTTTTTAATGAAATTTTAAATTTACTTTAAAATATTTGTAATAGTCTCGATGTGGTACAATTTTAATACACTCTATACTCGCGATCAAATATGCGCCATTGGTGCATCGAATTTCAAAATAATTTTATTACACATATAAAATAATATTCAGAGCATTCATTCAGGTAGCTCAATATAAATAACTCGTGATAGATTTGTTTAACGTGTGGCCTAAAATTATGGAGTAAAAACTAATAATCTCAGCACAGAGTACTAAACCCAGATTCATCCCCTAGTTCGCCACTATACGGGACTTGACACAGGAGATAATAAAAATGAGAGAGAAAAACGCCTTGAATTGGAGAAAAGCAAAATCAACCATTAAAATAATTGCTCCTTATCAATTTAGGCGCCATTTATAAAAATGAATCTTCATGCGTGAACAGCTAACCTTAAAGGCGGAGGATTTTCTTCAAAATTAAATGGGACCACTATGGAGGTACCCTCTTTCCAACAAAAAAATAATCATGAAAAACGGTTCACAAATACCGGAGTAATTGCGTAAGATACATACAAAAAAAAATATACAGTCGAATTGAGAACCTCCTCCTTTTTTGAAGTCGGTTAAATAAACTATTTTTTCTTTTATAATTCCAAGTGACGACTTAATCAGCTGGTAAGCGACACGCCTGTCCATAAAAGTTGCAGTGCCACTCAGAGCTTTAAATCCCAAAGATCGGTGGGACACAGCCACAGCGACCCACACAATTCACAAGTCCAATGTGACGGTATTTCACTAGCACCTTTACGCTTCAAAAGCGTAATTCAGTAATGCTCACATTACTGCTTGGCGGCAGAAATAGGTAAGGATCACAAAGAGTTTTTTGCTACAAAATAAATCGCCAGGCCTTTCTTTTCCTTATTCTGTTGATGGCATACATTATATTATTGCGGCCCTGAACTTAACCACGCCGATTGCGTCACTAGTGTCCGTCGGGCAAAATGTAAGGTCGTCATCGTCTGAATCTCATCGCACAAACAATCTGGTTGAACAATCCATGAAACTTCACCTAAACAAATTGTCCTCGCTGCGGTCAACCTGAGCCTGAAAGTTATTAACACTTTCAGACCGACTACGACTGTCTTTTACTGATAGCCCGAGTGATGAATGTACGTAAATTAAATTAAGTATAGTTTCCAAATTAAGTGTCTATGATAATGTTAAAAATACTCTGGCCAAAAGAAAAAGACTTTTGTTTATCACTTATATTTTTTTTTCTATAAAAATAAGTCTGCTGGCTAGGAATTCCACTCCTTAGCCGCTCGCCATATAAATATGGAAGCGAAACGCGTCGTGCGAATCCTGGGAATATCCACAAAATAGGGGTGGATATTTAATAGTACCTTGACTTAAAGGTAAGGTCTGTAAAGTAAAATTATAAAGTTACCATTAAACTTCCCGTAGTATTAAACTTTTCCCTTAAAATACACAGTAATTCAATCTGAAATTGAGCACGCACAGTTGCCTAAATCTTAACTCCAACGAGTTAAGGCAATTCAGGAGATGATTTTTGGGACATTCTGAAAAATTTATGTTAAGTTCATCACGGTCTTGCATTTTTTATTGTACGAGTTAGAGCCACATTTTTTTTTTTTTAAAGTCACAACCTACAATATTAAAAGCATTTACAAAAATCTTTTTAGTTTAACCCTTTCATGAACAGTACATAAATAGTATCGCGTACAAAATGTCAGTACTTTCATGAAGTAGTGTTTATATGGATTCAATATAAAATGTTCAATATTTGTAAATAATTTTGTCAGTATATTACCTGTTACATTTTTGTTGAATGTCAGAATGTTTCACCACCATGATATTCAATTATTTTTTGTGAAATTACTACGAAATTTAAAAATTACAAAATTCCTCAGGTCAGCTGGTTCATTCAGTGGCGTAGTTGGCATAGCGGCTGCCACGGTTTGCTAGGAGACGTTGGTTCGAATCCGTTGGATCGAAGGAATTTTTTCTAAGTGTTCGATCTTTGTATAAGAACAAACTAGTGAAGTGATTTACATGTTGTTTATAATTGTTTATACTTCTCTATGGAAAAGCAATGGGCAGCAACTACACTGAAAGTTAATAATTGGAAATGGCTCTGTAAAGCCCGCAGTTGGTTTTTTGAGATCCATAAAGCGAAACAGGATACATGTACTACCATATTCTAATATTTAATTTTACCGTAAAAGCTGTTGCTGTCCATGAACGGATTAACAGGATTTAATTGATCTAGAAACCTTATGATATATGTATCTGTTTGAATGATGACACTTAATTAAAAAATAATAACTAACGCTAATTAGTTATGACTTGAAAAACTTCATGGTCTTACCGCTACGTTCCGTGCAAGGTACAAAAAAGTTAGAGAATTACATAATTTTAAATGATTTACAAACCTTCTTACTTCATTTCCTTTTAAGCAAGGTATAATTTATGTCGGTACTTACATTATCTTACGAAAAATTAGTCATGAAGTGAATGGAACCTGGTAAGTTGCAAGGGTGGAGTAAATTATTTCAAAGTTTTACATTTAAATTAATCTGCTTTTTTACTTCCGTGTTTCAATAAGGTCTGAATGTGAATACAACTAATGTTCCGTGTACCTTTTGATCAATATCGTCATTGATCTCACTGAACAATGGCGTTAAAACGATGTACAAGTCTCAAGGATCATCGAGCTTACACATTTTTGCAGAACTGCTTACAAATCGTAGGTTATCAACCTGCCAACATGCTCAAAATGAGTCTTATGTGTTACCGGGTTACAGGAATGTTCGGGAAAGTCAGACTATTCTTTATTTCTCTCAATATTTTGAAGTTTCTTTTTTGTATGATGCCAAGAGATGTGTCTTCGACGTCATGACGCGGCTTTGGCCTTGATACACATGGTTCTTAATGGACTGCGTTTGGATGTCGGAGAGTGGATACCAGAATATAATTATAAGTCACGTGTCACGTGCATGGGTCAGAGTACCGCTTTGCAGGTTGTTAGGTGGATCATGATCTGCGGACAATAATAGCATTTTGTAAAGAAACCCTGTCTCTTCAGACAAGGTTTGTTTAAGTCAGCTCATATACTGGTCAGCCCTAGCAAGTCATTACCAGGCTACGTCATCTTATTCTAATCTCCTAAGGCTCAGTCGTCCTGTGACAAATCTGATGAGAGAACACACCGTCTTCCGTCAGCCGCTCCGCCGCCTCCTTCGCTTTCACCGCCGCCTGGCAAAAGGTGGAAACTTTCCAGGCCCTGTCGCTGTCAACCATAGCCTTGACTACCGGCTTGAATAGCCGGCAGCGATAGGTTGCTCCCAACCATGGAGATCATGTTGGAAACATTTTTGTAATTACAGATTAAAACATAATCATTTTACGCGAGAGACGACGGTGACATGATGAGACGAGGAAAATATATCCTGTTTTCAGTGAGCACATGGTTTAGTCTACTTCTTTTTATAATTTCTAAAGTCCATAAATACATAAGTCCAATCAACCGTTTTCATGGGACCTGTAAAGAGCCCGACCCACTGATTCGAAAAAAAATAGAGTCATTTACTATGTGTAACAATCGCGAAACCTGAGGACTCGATATCGAATTAAAAAATATTATATATACGTATAGAAGAGTAAAAAAAAATTTTTTGTTGCAAACAATTTGTGTTTAAGAGAAATTAGACATTAAAGAAAAACTACAACCGTATTATTTTCGTACAAGAGAGCTAATAACATACATAACTCGTTACTAGCCAACTTAAACTATAGGGAACATAGTTCGTGAACATAAAGGTAAGTTTTTGCCTCTCAAAGACAATAACAATTTTTATTATGGTATAAGACTCTGTTACCACTTTTTGGTCCTCCACGAGAATAACATAAAAAACGAATCCTTATTGTAAATCATATGAGCGTACTATATGTATAACAATATACACAAAGAAGAAAACTATATCAAAGAAAGAAAATCCGAATCACAATTTCCAGAGATTACAATCACAAAAAAAAAGAATAGACACAAAGTCAATGTAATATTTATTTATTTGTTATCTAAATGCTATCTGACTAAAGTATTACAATATATTGCGATCCAATTTTCTTTCCTATAAAAAATTCGTGCAATTTTCAGTTAAACAAGTTTATCGAGAGTTGTGCGGTAAAGTTATATTAAATAGCACAAACTATCCCATTTTCACGGAGCTGTAGTGTAGTGAAAAGCGATGCCTTGTGCAAAATTCAGAGACTAAAATAGTTTTCCTTGTCGACTTTGTTGAAAGTATTCTTTATGGAGATTCAAAACTACCATATTTTATATTATATACCACACATTTTACTTATATTGGAAACCCAAGGATCGGCAGCTACCTTACCCTACCCATTAGCATAGCAATACAAAGGGGGAACGCTGCCAACATCTTGGGCACCTTGCTGCGGGGACCCAATTTTATTAATATAATTTAATAGTACTAGTTTTACTTTCTAGTATGTAAGCTTTTTTACCTTACCTGTATATTATCTTAATGAAATCTTTCTTTATTAATTAAATTGGATATTAACATTGAATAGAAGTAGAATTCCTATTACTGTCACCATACTTATTTCTGCTGACAAGCAGTAATGTGAACGTTACTGCGTTCCAGTTTTAAAATGTAATGGCGGATTTGCCCTAAGACCCAGTAGGCCCGGGCCTAGGGCGGCCAGATTTTAAGGGCAGCCAATCGTGACAAAAAAATCACTGATGATAAAAAATGATAACAAGAATTAAACTCAAAGTACCTAAATACTGTAAAGGCTCACGCACATTATGGCAGTCTATAATCCTATAACACTATAAGTAATCTTCCTATAATACTTTCGTACATTTTATGTATAAAATATAGATATGTTACATATCTATAATGTAATGTATAATCACTATATTACTACATATTATCACTACCGCGTCAGTCTGTCTGATCGCGATAAACTAACTGCTGAGAAAGGGGCGGCTGGTACTGCTAAGACTGCAAATCCGTTACTGGGTGATGGTGAAAATAAAGTCAAATGGGACCTGTCAATCTTATGTCACAGCCGTTACATGCGTAATGGCAATGTTCCTCAGATCTTTGCTATTTAAGGCTTTGAGTGGCACTGGAACTATTACCCAGGCACCAGGCACAACTTCTTCGTCTTGTCACTAAAATTACTTGTGACAAGTTTAAAATTTAGTTTAAAAAAATCCATGCAAATTTCACAAATTTACCCATTGAGTTTCCACTGAAATTGCTGCACAACTATAAATGCTTTATTTACAAAAAATACACAATTTTTTCCTTTAAGTTTTAGTAACTATTTACAATTTTAAGTAATGGCCAATTAATGTTTACTCTTAATGGTTTGTAAAATTCTTAAAAGATATCAATTATGTTCCCAACTGCGTCAACCTCCTTCCTGCGATTATATAGGAGATTAAGGGTCGTATTCTAGAACTCTACTCAACGCTCAAGTCAGGATTGCACTGGAAACACAAGCACTAGAAATACGACCCTAATGGCAGGGACTTGAGTATGATTTCGAGTGCTTTAAACCATACTCAAACCCTGACTTGAGCATTGAGTAGAGTTTTAGAATACGACCCTAAGAGTGAGATAAAGGACATTCGAGCTTTTGCTTTGAGTATTGTACCTGCTAGAGCAAAACAATACAGAGACTTCAATTACGGAAATGAACAAAAAGCTCTCCATCGATGAAAGAAAAATTCTATCTTTAGAGACCACAGTTCACTGTACTGAAGTCTACGCCTTCTTTTACAAATACGGCACAAGGACAATTGAATGCAAAGGAGAAAATTATACGCGGATGAAAAGATCATTCTAATCGAGAGCGTGACATAATCTTTTGGAACAACAAGAACCTAACAATTCAGAAAATCGAAACCAGACGAGAGATATACGTACGCACACAATGTGTGCGTTATTATTTTTCCATGTTCACGAAAGACCTCTTTTACGCATTGGCTAATACGTTCTAGGAAAAAATAGTGGAATCAAAATGTGCTTTGATAATCGTAAAAGTGCGCGAACATTCTTGGGTAACTACCAAAAAAAAAGTTGTTCTCTGGTCAAACACCATTACAAACAGAATTCCTATACGAATAAAAAGATAATTATGTTTATAACATCCTAATGTTCATATATTTTATTCTACAAAAAAGTTGTAACTCTCCGGTAGAATAACGGTGAGAATAATCTTACAATTAAATATACATATAAAGGGATTCCCGGAAATTGTACCCCTTGACCCAAAACAGTCAAAACACAAGTGAACTCCATTTCAAATGTTAGACAGGCAACCCCCAATACAACACACCAGCTTTTAAACACTATTTATCGGTGTTTGCGGCAAATCTTGCCTTAAAATTCTTTTATGCTAATGCACGAAGTATTCGAAAAAGGGGGGGCTTGAAGAGTTATGAAGATTGCATAATAATTAAGGTTCCTTTTTTATTGTTTATATACATTTGTTATACTTGTATTAAATCAAGTTATTACGAAAAAAAATAATCTTTATCTTTAGTTAAAATGTATTTTACAAGCAATACCCAATAAAATACACGTGATATCATTAACAGAGTCTTGGTTGAAATCCGAGGAACGAGCAAATCTAACAAATCACACTCACTACTACAACTATAGAACAGACTAAATGGGAGGCAGTGTATCAGCCTTTGTCCACAACGTTCTACAACACAGCTTGTTCTACAACTGATTCTATGAAACAATTATCTATGATTACGATTGGAGACATAATTATGACAACGTAATAGATGACACGAAAACAAAACTATATTAAGAAATATGACATGAAGGCACAAACTGTTGAATAGATTTAACAAAAAATATTGCACAAGAAGAACACAAAATACAAAGTGAACAATAAATCATATGAGTACTAATTTAAAAGTAAAAAAAAATCCTCGTAGCGTTATTGGTACACCGATGACAGACCAGAAACAAATTTATGTCGAACTAAAAAGTGAACCCCTTTGGAAAAAAACATATGAAGCCATACACCGCACATCTTTGTACAACACAAATTGCTATTTCATCATCCCTATTCAACATCAACATTGGACAATTATACAATTACAAAATTCATTCTCATTAGTAAAATATTACACATGTGAATGCTCTTGTAGCATTCACATTGAGCTGACACTTAGCTTAACTCTTAAATAATATTTAAATTAATTTATAGTTATAATAATATGAATCCAATTCTAATCATTTACAATTAAATTTTTTTTAATCTAAATCTAATGTAAGAAATAATTTATGAATATTGTGTAGGCGGTCATTCTCGAACTAGTGTTCACCACCTACCAAATTTCCGTGGTAATTTTTATTATTTAAGTATTCGATTTTTTCTAATGCACTACTATTTCATATTCGAGTATTGTATCGTGATACTTGAATATTTATTAAATTAATTAATTATTAAACTGCCTCTGTGGCCGAACGGTTACCATGCCGACTGCCACGCAGGGGTCCCAGGTTCGATTCCCGGACCGGGAGAAATATTTGTATGACCTACATTTATTTCTCTCGTGAGTTTGGGTGTAATTTGTGGTTGTCTATGTGTGTGTCCATGGCACCCGCGACACAGGGTTTCCCTAGTGTGGGGCTATGTTGAGTGTGTGCGTTATTATGTTATTATTATATTATATTTAAGTAATACAAATTGCCATGGAAATTAAGTTAGTGAACACTAGTCCAAAAATGATGGAGACACTCCTTAATAGCATATGCATTAGAAATTAAAATAATTATTTAAATTTTTTGCGGAGGTGTAATTATACGTATTCTGTGGATGTACCTTATTAAATGAAATAAAAATATCAGCCGCAGAGCCAATAATCTAATCCGTGATCTAATCCTGCCCACGATCGAAACTTGCCGTAACTACGGCAAGTGGTTGACAAGTTTTAAGGAAGGTCGATAAGTTACAAATTTTTAACAAACTATTCTCAACTGTAAAAGACGCGGAGTTATATAGTTATATAGAATACAGGAGTACACATATACATATTTACGACCATTCACTGCAGAAATAGGATTTCATTTATATAATAACACAAAAACTATTTGATAATGTAAAATCGAAAACAGTGAAATGTCAACCGCGTGTTTGTATCAAAAAGTACCTAATGTTTCTGTTGTGTTTCATTACGTAGTTTGTATTGTAGTTTGAACTGGAATATTGTCAATTTAATGATTAGTTTTAAGTTCGCATGTAAGTCTTAATGAGACTAAAGTTCTTTGAACGTAACTTGTTTTGATCCAGCATGCGTAGTAAACCGTCTAAGAATGATTTTGTTTACAATGATATTTATATCTACAAACCTGTTTTAATATTAATAATAATAATATTATTATAAATCTCTAAACTAAGAGTCCAGTAGTCGATCAAATATTGTTTGATATCAGATTTAGTGTGTTTGGGCGAGTTCACGACAAAATTGGATAAAAGTTCTTTGCAATTACTTTTCGTGTCTTAACTATTTATGTTGCCTACGGTTTTGCGTTAAACTCCATTGTCATTTCTGGCGTTCTAACACTAAAATGGCGTAGTATATTTAAAAAAAAATTTAAGTTAGACCTGATCGACGTGAAGCTGCTTGGACCACCTCCATGTAATGATTCCCCAAAATTATCATTACTTTGCCAGTCCACTTAAATGAGATAGAATTCATTGTCGTCTATCTATCTCAAGATAATTAGATTCACACTTTTGCGAGTTATGTGCATGAAATGATTGATCACTAACCGTTACTTTATTCTACTAAAATGCTGATTTAACCCTGGTACTTAATTTGGGGAAATTAAAAAATGTAACTGAACCTAATGGATAATTTATCGAGCTTAATAGCAAAATATAACTAGTTCGATATTGCATTTTCAAATTTAAGAAACTGACACAGAAAGCAAATTTTTGTATGAAATAAAGACCGCATAACCTTACAATTTTTTTTATTTTATTATCTTGCGTTGTTTATAGACCGTGACTCGCATGCTAACTCATCTTTTGTGTCGCGTGTTACTAGCCAACTTGGACGGTGGTCCGACGGCCATTAGTTCGCGAGGATGTTTGCGCTTCCCCTAATGGCTCCACTGAACTTGCGATATATTGCTCGGCAGCTTTTATTGCATACCGAGATTATTTAAAGGGCCGGAGGGTGGGCAATAATTCCTGAGAAACAGGCCGAGTACTCCGCATACAGTTCCTCTACCGTAACGAGATATTACGCCATAATTTTAATCTCGAATATTTAGATAACTCCAGAACTGGTTTTTAAAGTCCACCAAGCAATGATTTCTGAACGATTTAACATCCACTCACCACCCCACTTCAATATTTTTCACAACCCGAGCCTGAATACTCTTAAAAATATCTCGTTTTTACCAAGAACTTTTCTAATATAACAAAGCCTCGGGCGAAATGAAAACTTGAACCATTTTACCGTAAACTACTAAGTTAATGTCTGTAATGTCTTACAGACATTAACTTAGTAGTTTATAAGATCTAATTATAATAAGATATGATTTTTGTAGTGTACAGTGGGGACGGCTATTTTGAATAAGACAAAAGGGATGGCAGAAATCCTGTGTACAATCAGTAACGTGATAGAAAGGAAGAAAACTGGTATTTCCTCGGGAAATAAAAGAGAATCGTCTTAAATCACACGCTAGTCTCGGTGGAATAACTTTTAAAGAATACACGGGAATTCCATTATTGGAAATGGCACCCCATGCCTTCTTTACCGCAAACGAGCCACTTTGTGGTGCTCTAGATTAGCCGTATTGTCTCTTTATTCATTCCCTAGTTCCCTCAGAACATCGTTACATGAAAGTGGGTTTATCAGTAGATTGCGTAAACAAAATTTGTGCAAATTCGACAACAATACCAAAAACGCTACTCACAATATTTTCACGGAGGGAAATTATTTTTTAAATTAATATTAAAAAAAACAACATAGCACACTTAATTACATTTAATAATTACGACACATAAGAAAACCAACAATTAATACACATACAAATAATACACAAACATGAAGCAATAACTACAATAATAATAACAATAAATAACCAAATGATTACTAGAAACTAAATTATATGAATAAAATTTGGTCCCCGCGACAAGGTGCCCATGATACTGGCAGCGTTTCCTCTTTGCATGACTATGCTAATGCGTTAAGCAAGATAGCTGCCGGTAGTGATAAGCCGTAAGGTGTGCATGCTATGCTGTTACGGAATCCGTGATCCACTCAGCTTGGTTAATATTGTTATTGGTTACCAAGAGTAATGGTTGGAAATGAAACAATTTTTTCGGGCCTAAATCACGTATATTTCGTACGTTGGTATAGGTAATAAAGCCACACGGGGTCATGCCTCAAAACTTTTATCACAGAAATTTCATATAAACAATACAAAGTACATGAAAAGATGATCTATATGTGAAATTTTATAACTCTCCTATGGAAAAAGTTATCGACTAATTTCGTCCACAGAATCTTTTAACATCTGTCCTGAAAAATTGTCATTTTGCAGTTGTGGCTTTATTCCATCTAAGTAGCGAATTGTAAAGGTTAATTATAATCTCTTTAGAACGTTTTATTGTAGCTACAATAATGCTATGGTAGCTGCTCCTACTACTCTATTTAAGAATTCTATCCTGATTTGTTGTTTCAAACAAACCAACATTTTTGACCCTCTACAGATCCCATGGTCACAGATGATTGATTCAAACATTTCCGATGTTAATAATAGCGAAACCTAAGATCTCAAAAAGTGAGGGTTTTTTAATTATAAACATAAACGAGTTCTTAGGATTTAGCGATTGTTACACATTGGAAATGAAACTATTTTTCCGGATTTAAATCGAGTATTTTTGTTTTTTCAAACAAACCAACGTTTCGAGCCCTTTACAGGTCCCGTGGTCGTGGGACATAAAGTTACCAAAACTAGATACTCAAACCGAATGGTCAAAGTATAACAAACATTTACAATACACGTATTTCATGTAAGTATAGTTGCAACATCCATAACATGTTTCAATTTTAGAATTTATTTTGCTGGACAATATATTACTTAAATACTCGTAAAATTCGGATATTGAAAACTGTTTGCGGACGGGAACAAACAACCATGTGCAAACAAGCCCACATGTAGAGTCGATAATTGAATCATTTCACCTTATTACGTTTTATAATTACTGTTGATCAATCATAAAATTAACTACTATTAATTACTAGTAACAGGATATTGTACACTTTCGTAGTGCTTTTATACTACACATTTTATTGCATATAAAGAGCTACGTGCGTAATGTTTTTACGACAGTTTATTCGATGTTTGTACTCTTGGGTTGGGTCCTTAAAATCCTACACTCCACTGATGTTCATTGGTATTTTCACATTGTTAATTAAGTACGAAAACTATTTTGACACTGCAGTTTACCGCTGATGGCCTTGACTGCGCCACCGGATGGAAGGGCGAGCTGAAAGCTCTTAAACCCGTTACAAATAAACTAAAACAGCAAATAATTCAACATCAAGTAAACCTGCGGGGATTCAAGACATTTAAAACTTACGAGAAACATTTGTCAGTGGCATAGCGATGAAAGAAAAATACCAAGAGAATCCACATATCTTAGAATTCCACTGCGTACGTAAAAATTGCACTGAGGAGAGGTGCAACAAATCACGTTAAGAGTTGAAATGCGGCGAATCGTGGTTCACTCTGCGATTTATATTCAAAACTACCTCAGATTTCGTTCCCTCGGGGTTCATCGTAAAAATACATTATTGTATAACAAGTTTTAGGTAAAGTGTAGAAATTCGTAAGAGTTTCTTTAAAAAAACCGTAGTAAAATTTTATTAAAATTCATGTTTTTGCAACCGCGCTCAGTTTTAGTATCCTCGTATCCTTCAAGTAGAGAGAGCTATTGGTAGTCGTCTGGGTACTTTAATATTGCCATTCATGCCGAAATAAACGACTATTATATTTCAAGCACAACCTTGCTATTACTCTCTTTTGTACAATCGCTATTCTATATTAAACGTACCTTCTTACGTAGTCTTAGTAGTTCGTATACTATTCGTGGTATATTGTGTTACACGTCGCGTTTAGTTCTTGAACATCGTATCTTGCCTGCTATGATGTTTTGATAAATATTGCAGTTTTCTGAAAATAATTGTAATATTTATTAATAGACTGCCTAATCTATGTATATTAATCTTATTTTTTTTTATAATATTAAGTGACGGAACAAACAAGTCGTGCGCCTGGTGGTAAGCTACACGCCTGTCGATATCAATGACCATAAATGCCAAAGTTACGTTGACACAGCTGAACCAAATTTGTTGAATTTTGGTGTAGAGATAGATGGGACCTAGGAGTGGGTCGTAGCATACTTTTTGTCACAAAAATAAATCTTAAAGATGGCGCAATAGGGGATGAAGGTTTGTAAGGAGAACCAATATAATTGCAACTTTTTTATAAAAAAAACCGACCCGAAAAATTCATGGAATTACATCTATTTGGCAAGTTTTATTGTAATCGGTTACCGGAAAGTGCGCGAAAACTGGGGATCCATCCCCTAAATACAGTCGAAATGAGAACCTCCTCCTTTTCTCGAAGTAGGTTAAAAATTATGAAAATTATTACAGTACAGTAGTAGGCTACTCAAAGTGCTTATTCTACGCAGACGAATTCACGGACACCTGTTAGCAAAAAAATAAATGTTTCATATTCCCTGTACATTTCAAAATTAAGGGTGCATTTGATAAGCATTGATATTTTAATAGGCATTTACTTAATAATTATAATGAACAAGCAAATATTTGTGCTCTTAAATGATGTTCAAAGTCCGTAAATATTTGCTTTATCACGAGAATATCACAAACACAATACATTTGGTTGTGACTGAAAATTATTTTTATCTTCACTTGCCAGGCGAAAAAGCACCCTTATTTGCTTTTAGCGGAGACAAATTTCA
Organism: Hyposmocoma kahamanoa; assembly: GCF_003589595.1. NCBI lineage: Eukaryota > Metazoa > Arthropoda > Insecta > Lepidoptera > Cosmopterigidae > Hyposmocoma > Hyposmocoma kahamanoa. Next base: position 7,791,188 of record NW_020654878.1, read on the forward strand.
GTTTTCACCTTAAATTGGATTTTAGAACAAAAGCTAAACAAACCATTTAGGAGATAAACCGCAAACATTTGGTAGCTGCGAGGTGTATAATAAAAATGCAAATTGGCGAAATATAGCCAAAATAGCACAGCTACGCACTGCGACTAACGTGGAGAAGAATAACAATAAAAAATAGCTCAACATTTTATGTAACTGTAAAAATGTACGTATCACATTGTATATAGCCTGCAATGGTACTACTGACTCCATAATATAGATTATGCGCTTTTCAAAATATTGTATTTTTATATTCTTTTCTCTCAATGAGCATTTTCGTTCCATGAGCCTAATTTATATACAAAAAAACCTTACAATTACTATAAAATAAAAAATATAACGATCAAAAGACCGACCTCAAAAGTCATTCATCCCCTAGTTAGGAATATTTTCTTGAAATTTAAATGGGACCACATCTGAAGTACCTTCTTTCCAACAAAAAAAGAATCATCAAAATTGATTCACAAATGGCGGAGTTATCGCGTAACATACATACAAAAAAAAACATATAGATGAATTGAGTACCTTCTCCTTTTTTAAAGTCGGTTAAAAATATTTTACAGAGTTAGTGATTAGACGAATTTACCTATAAGTGAATTTTGATCATGGTTTTACTTTTTAGGTTTTAGAACTTGAGAATATAAATGTAATTACACTAGCAAAATTACCATTGCGGATATGTATGTGTATTTTTACATTAGGTATAATTACATAAATTTATAACATTATTCATGATGTACATAATCTCACTCGTAACTAGGAATTAAATAAATGGTTAGACTTAAGTCGGATTAACGATGACTGTTTTGTTGTACACCTTGTGTTAAAATTGTAGAAATCATGTACCGACAATGTCTGACAGAGAACACAGGTGGAGACTGAAAAACAGCACTGCGCTGAGACTATAAGTATATGTTATGCTCGTATATTACCATTGCGGTATGCATCACACAAACACACCCCACCCGAGCACATCTCTGATTTGTTTAGAAAATACTTTTTTTTTAACTGCTATTAAATAGTTCCACTCTAGTCGTGTATTTTCTAAACTGTAAATGATTGTAATTAGTGACAATGTACTGTTGTTAATTCGAAGATAATAAAGTAAAAATAAAAAACGACACGAAGCGCTTTGTTGCAAATAAAAGGAAGTGGCCACACTTATGTGTTACTATACATACCATCATTATCATTATTAGCATATCGCAGTCCACTGCTAGATATAGGCCTCTCCCTTTTTCGCCCGGTTCTCAGCTTGTCACATCCATCTGCTGCCAGCTGCCTTCCACAGATCGTCACTGCATCTGGCCAGAGGGAGTCCTACACTTTATTTGTCGAGCCGTAGTCTTCACTCAAGAACAGCTCGCCGAGTAAGTACCAATCTCATGCTAATCTCGAAGAGCGAAGCGCGAGTGTAACAAAGAGTTTATTATTAATTAAGGATTATTGCAGTCGTAACTTAGTGCCATAATGCGAATGACAGTGTTATGGATATTTTAAAGAGACCTCAACGCGTTGTGAACGTTTATTTCGCTCAATGAACGTTTTCGCATATTTGTATATATGCTGGTCATAAGTACTGTGTACAGTACGGACGACAATCTCATCGTCGATTCAAAGTCCCTTCTCACCTCGCACAGTCAGCGGACCATGCCTGGAAGTAATACATTATTATCTACATCTTGTAGCCGCGATCTATTACTTTTACTAAACCAAAACAAAATGTAATTGTTTAAATTGCTTTCAGCTATTGTCCTACCTACATAGGCATTTGAAATGGCACGGGCCTATCGGGCCCACCGAGTAAATCTATTCATAACTTACCACACGTCGCTTATCTGTTACCCTATAAATTTTGCTACAAAAGTAAGCACATTAAAATTTTATACGGAATATTGCAGTTTCATTTCAATAATACTTTTGTCTCGACAGCGATCTAAATACTTGAAAATTTTGTTTTCTTTTTGAGAACAGTTGATTCAATACAATGTAATGATTAACTCATAAAAGGACGTTGTTTCGTCTCGAATTTTAGCCACATTAATCTATAAAAGTTTAATATTGGACTGAAGCCTCGCCAAATACTTATTCGGCAATAGCTATAATCCGTATGTTCTTACATTAATATGTTGACAACTCAAGTACTTATTATTATTATTTGTCTTTTTTGCCAACGTTAATGCTATTAATTAAATAACTTACATAATCCGGAATAGAATAAAATAGAGGAGGGTAGGTTAGGTAAGGCAGAGCAGAGTAGGGTATGAAAGGGTAGGGTAGGTAGGATAGGTAGGGCAGGTAGGGTAGGTGGGGTAGGCAGGGTAGGTAGAGAGGGTGTGTAGGGTAGGTAGATAAACTAGGGCAGGGTTTGGTAGGGTAGGGTAGGGCAGAGTAGAGTAGGATAGGGTAGAATATTAGGGTGATGTGGGGTAGGGTACGGTACGGTAGGGTAGGTTTATTCTTCAGGTTATTTAGATATGGCGAGACAGTTCATCCTTAGCTATACTATCAATGAACAAATAGTATTTTACATCTACGCTCATAATGTAAATAACTAAAGAGTAAAATCTTTTACAATGTGAATAAAATTGAGGTCAGTTTTAAGAGATAGAGCAGGCAGTACCCAGTTTTGTTAAAAATACGTCTATAATGCCGTCGCTTGCAGAATTTTAATCTATTGGATACGAATGCGAAAACTCCACCTTATACCTCGTATAATGGTGTTCCGACTCATTAACCCGTCTTTCATTTATAATATTCTAGATATTATTATGAGAAATTCTTTCGTCGTAATGAGTCCCCTATTCAGTAGACTGGGAATGAAGAGTTGAACTATATGAACCCATTTATTTGCGGTAGAAATAGATAATGTGGCAGTACTTCCCTGGACGAACTCTTTCACAAGGAACTCTACTGATACCAAAACTGTAAAAAATGTAATTCTTATTTACTTACTACATCGAGCGAACCTACGTGCCAGCATATTACTTCTGATCGCCAAAGAAAATTTATACCAAGGAAGATTGAAGGCAAAAGAGACAGGGTAAGACAAAGACCAAGTAATTACGATCAGATAATGGATAAAGTTAATTCCGTGTCGTATTAAGAACACAAAGTTGGGGCGATTAACGAAGGTGGTAGGCGATTACTCATCGACAAAAGACTAAGGCTTGATTCATATCGCGTAGACGCTACGCGACGCGGCGCGGGCTGCATTCAAGCGAGCAATGCAACATAAACTTTAGAGTCAACAAAATAAGGCAATATTTCATTAAACAAACTGCTGCAGAGAGCCGCGATAGGTGCATTTTATAAAATGTAATATACTATATAACTTATTCTCCACTAAGTATAGTGTACATTTCTTCAAACAGCAAAAAACAAAAGAGTAAAGCCGCGCTGCGTCGCCTACGATAGGTAACGGTTAGCGACTGTAGTTGACTTTGCGTAGCGCCGCAGACGTGGCGCGGGGCTACATTAAAGCGAGCAATGCAACATAAACTTTATCCTCGACAAAATAAGGCAACATTTCATTAAACAAACACATCAAAACGAAGCTCCTTCAAGGGGCGGCGGGCTGCAGAGAGGTGTGGCGGGCGCACTTTATAAAATGCAATGTACTATAGAAAATATTATTTATTTTATAAACTATACATTTCTTCAAACAACAAAAAACGGTTTTGGCCTAGATGTACTGAGGTAATGCCCCTGTTTGGATTTCATTGTTCTGGTCCTCATAAGGAGTACAGAGAGTTCCCTTGTTTGAAACCAGCATGCGTAGCATGTCGGTATATCGAATACGATATGTGGTAAACCTCCCTCTGGCATTTATAATGCAGTCGATAAAGCGGTTCATTTCCAGTAGTTCCACATACACAGTCTCACATAGAGCAGTTGTAACCCAAAAGTTCCAATAACGATGTTGTCATTATTACAATTTTATTTTTTTATTATGAGTACTGAATCGGTAAAATGCCGCACTAGCGCCATTCGTTCTTTTGTTTATTTGATAATGAACGCTTGTTATACATTTTACATACAATGAACGCTTGTTATACATTTTACATACAAGGATAGTGATATGTGAATAGCTTATCTTTGTCATTTAATCAGCGCCGGGAAAATTGTAATCATTTTAATTGCATCGCTGTAAAACGAAAAATCGTTCATTATCAAATAAACAAAAAATAAAATTTTAATAAAGGCAACATAGCTTTATGTAGTGTATGTCATGAGGATGTTTATCACATATTGCATGCGATATGCTGTCATACTACACATGCTGTTTCTTTTTATTGTTTCTATTTATTTCGTTAGTCGCGCTCAATTTCCACGTTGATAAAATTACCATGCAGTACGTACTGACAAAATGTTTTAAAATCAGCTGTGACCATGTTTGACACTGCGATATTGTTTCGCGGCCATTGATCGAGGCGCGCGCTGTAAAATAAAAATGTAAAAAAAGCAGCTTTATCAATTTAATTTGACAGCTAAATGTGGCTATAATAGGTTTATTGCGGCGTCATGCTACGGGCACTGGTGGTTGTCTGACAACAGATCAGGAAAAAGTTCATCCACTTTTTTTTTAAATTTAGTTCATCAAGTTAACCCAGACTACCTAGGCCAAAACCACTTTAGAAAAGTTCATTTCCCAAAGTGGTTTTACCGGGAGTCGAACCCGGAACATAAGACTACGAAGTTCGCTCCGCAGTACTACCCAAAATACCTAGGCGTCTAAAAACACTTTAGAAAAAGTTAATTTTCAAAATTGGTTCTACGGGGAGTCAAACCCGGAACCAAGAGCTACAAAGTTCGCCTGACCCCACCAAAAGCTACAGAATACCTTAGAAAAGTACATTTCCGAATTTGGTTCCACCGGTAATGGAACCCGGGACTTTTTCATCCTTGCAATATTATAATCTACACATTGCTTAAACACGACCACAGTAGAGGCGGCAACAAGCGGCCGCGGGAGACGTCGAGCTGCGCCGGGCGCACTTTATAATATGCATTATAATATAGAACATATTGTCTAGTGAATAAAGTATATTGCTTCTATCAAAAGAGAAAAACCGCGCTGCGTCGGCGACGGTAGGCGACCGTTGGCGGCGCAGCGCGACGCAGTGCTGCTTTTTGCTTTGCTTTCAAAGAATTATCGACTTTGTTTAGTAAACATGAAATTCTATACTACATTGCATGTACCACGCAATATGCCTTTCCAAGAAATATACCTTATTGTTGAGAAGCTAAGTTACACTTTGCATTGCTGAAGGCGGAACAAGTCGCCGACGGTTAGCGACGTCGCCAACCGTAACCTACCGTAGGCGACGCAGCGCGGCTTTTCTCTTTTGTTTGAAGAAATGTATACTTTATTTAGTGGAGAATATGTTCTATAGTATATTGTATTTTGTAAAGCGCGCCTAACGCAGCTCGCTGCAGCCCGCCGTCATTTACTGCATCTTCGTTTTCATTTGTTTGTTTAATGACAAGTTGCCTTATTTTGTTGAGGATAAAGTTTATGTTGCATTGCTCGCAGCATTGCATTCAAATGCAGCCCGCATCGCGTCGCGTAGCGTCTACGCGATATGAATGAAGCCTAACTCTAAAATAAAAAAGCGCCACCACCGATCTCTAATTATAACAAAGATAATAAAGCCGACCTCGTTGCCAAAAACAGAAAGCAAAAAGTAAAGGTAACTTTACAAATTAAGTTACATTTACAAATTAATAAAGACTATTGAATGGCAAGCAACCATAAGAGAATTGGTTGGAGTTCTAATGGCGTCGTAACCGATGTCATAACGTAAACAACATTAATACTAAAAACCTTCAGGAACCTTTCTCGCCGGTCCACGTCATTACGAATCCCTAATTGTATCTAAATCAGGAATAGAGTTGCCCCGGCAACAATTTTCTATTAAATTATTAAAAAAGATTGAATTTAACCGTAAGGTACAATGGCTACAAAAGGTACGCAATTAAATCTAACTTTTGAAACAGGCATCGTTATTAGATTATTTACGTTCATATTAAGATAGCTAGCTTCGCACAGTTCGTGATTTTACTGACAATTGCGCATGAGGCCGCAAACCGCACACCAAGAGAAGGCGCTTGTAAGTGGTACGCGTGCAGACTTGTTCCCTGAACGATATAACTTGGACCTTTTCGAGGAGAGAGTGAATAGGCATTATTTAGGTGTACATGCTCCATCGTTGGCCTCATCCTTACTTTCCATCAGGTGAGAAGGAGTTCAAACGCGTACTTACATTTTTATTAAAAAGTGGTAACGTAGCGTTGCATGGATCAATGTATAGCAAAAGGACTCGTACCGGTGAAAGCTTATCGTACAGTGATTAGTTAATTATTAATATGAAAAGGGCAGGGCGGGTGTGTTCTGTTAATGGTCGGCTGTTCGAGGAAAGGAGGAAATCTGTATAATCACGGATCGTGAAAGACCGCTTTTACAAGGTTATGGTATACAAGGCTAAATACCTTTACGTACCTAATTAATAAATTGCAATATAGTAGACCAGATTAGACTACGGAATATTCAAAAGATAATTTATAAGGAAGTATTGAATTACGCTAATAACTAGGTTTGATAGTAGGTATTAAAAAACCTTTAAAATTATATGCAATGTACCTCAAACAGGATTTTTATATTTTAATGCTGTAAAGCACCTATTATTATTGTACACAGTATGATCACGTGTATACGACGTATAAACTCTTAATACTGTTAATGGAGTGGATGCACTCTAATCGGAACTTGTACCAAATGGATTTTTGTTTCCCGTTAACGAATTGTGAAGATTTAAAGGGATTACTTCTGCGTAAATAAATAAGTAAGTCAGAGTTTCAATCTGTTTATAGCAATTTGAATTTTTTTATAGTCTTTTGGATAATTGTAACTCAATAATTAATTACAAAAATAAATAATATTTATTGTAGGATTGATTAATTTATATGTCAGAACATAACCGTCTAAACACCCTTATCACTGATTTATAGTTTATTTAAGTAAGCGACCTAGTATAGGCCGCTCTCTTTCTCGTTACTTCGTAAGAATGACACGGACATATGATAGAGGCACAGGGATAAGTAGGCATTATCAAGCGTTAAAATAGCAAGGGCTCGTGCATAAATGTGTTTATTTGTATCTGAATATTTTAATTTTTTTCAATAATCTCACATTTGACGTCATTCAAAGTCTTAAATAAACAGTAATACTTTGTAATTATTTAAATCACCAACAGAGCGATAAATGTTGATATAACTTATTATTTATCCTAAAAATTGTTTTCACTTTCCGTGGTGACAGTGTTTTCTTCCTACGTTAATAATAAAACTTATTAAACTTTTACGCTTGTTAAATCGTGTCACAGAGTAAGAAGTTATTAGTCCATTAAGAAAGCCAAAGGCGCAGGTAAAGTCACAGTTGAAGTAGCAAATAGAGAAGACAACTCGCGTCCGCACAGCACAGACGTGAAAGTCGACTAATTAGCTTGCCATTATGGATGCGGCTTTAGTGGCTTATCTTTAACTAATCACGTACAGCTGTTCTTTCTCAGTACTAGGTTGCTAACTAAACTAGACTATAGTTAGGAAATAAGAAATAATTGGTCTATTCACTCTTCGTTATGAATTCGTTCAACCGGCGCGGCGGCGATGAAATAATAACGTCAGTTGATTGCAATTCATTCGTTTATCCAATTTACACATAATTAGTTTCAAAGCACAAAAGATGGATCTAGTTAAACGGATTGAAATGTTATCTTGTGAATTCACTGAGAGTGGCCGCGCTTTTTACTACTTTTTCACTTTCCAAATAACTCACACAAAAAACCCATCTTGTCAATGCGTGCTAGTTTATGTAATGATTACTATCCATTTCACTTCTTATTTTTATAAGGCAACCCTACCAACGATAATTGAGTCATATGACCACGTCAGATGACTGATTAAACTGAACTGGACGCAGCGCCGCCGCCTCTGGGACTCCACCCAGTTTGAGTTCTCAGACTGACCTTTGTAGACAAAGAAATCATGATCGAGACTAGTTAATGCGAAAATCATTTCTCTAATAAGTAATAAAAATATAATACACAACACGTAACAAATTTAGCTAAGTATATCATTTTGTAAAGCATACTACGTAAACGACAAACTGAATTTCTGTTACGTAACGTTTCAAGTGATAACTGGCTCCGACATATAAGCATCTATCTAGTAATCAAATGCATTGTGAGCGAATAAAGTTATTGGAAACCTGGAAGAGACTTATGCAGGACCGTGGTGAGTGATACAAAATCTTGAAGGCCTATACCCAGCAGTAGGTGAAATCAGGTTACCTATCAGAAGTCCGAAATGACATTTTCCTGAAATAACGTTTGCTCGAATTTTCATATCCTCGAAAGTAATTTTCCACCAGCGGGTGGCCGCGCCCAGCGCAGCCCCTCCCCGAGAAGGGAGACAACGGTCCCCCGACTCCAAATGTAAGGCTCGCCGAACACCAGACGAGTCTTCCATCTCGGGGCCCCTCCATGGTGGGCAGTGAAATCCCTCGAGTCCGCTACCCAGGGCGCATGAGGCCAGGATAACATCCCTTCAACTGTGAAGTTCAGAGCTCCCCCAGCCCCCGCGGCGGATCTGTTGGTAGGCTCCGTCGCAATACCCTACGCGCATCCACTTGGACTCTCCGTAGAGAGTCCTTTGGAGCGTCCACCGCACGGGCCAATCGCCCAAATTCGACCGCGGAGGACACGACGAGCGGCAACGACACACCGACACGTTTCTTGCCCCGCGGCCCCTCCGCCCCTGCATCTGCATCCTAAGCGGTGACGCCCCGCCAGGTCGCGAAGGATAGGACGAGCAGTAACGACACACCGACACATCTCTTCCCATGCGAACCCTCCTCTCCGCATGCGTCCACGAGGACCCGCTCGGCCTAGATCAAGACGAGCCCGCGCAGTGCGCCCGCCTCGGGCCAGCCTAGCTCCATCGGCCGGCCCGTGAATTCCTCTTAGCTTCACCGTGGGATGAAATCGACCACGGCTTCTAGAGCTCCCCCGCCATGACAAGGCGGGAACCCATTCCTATTCCAAACATGACCTAAAAAGGCAGAGAAAAGTTTTTGCGAAAATATATCATACAGTATATTTCAAATGAAAAGCAACCTGAATATTCATTCACGGAGTCGCATTGAGACGTTTTCAGCTTTCGCAGCTGAATTTATATTTCATATTCAATGCACTGCAGCTCTTTACTCGGCTTACGAGAGCACTATTAAGTTACCTTCGTTCTTATTATTCGTATTCGTGAGTGCTATAAGGAAAAACTTAGGAGTAACAAGTAAGCATCTTATTACTTTTATAAACAAAAAATAACAGAATCTTATTGTGAGTGTGTTTGTCAGATATTATACAATTTCCTTGAATCGTAAAAGAAAAGCCAATTATACAACCAATCCACCAGTCAATGGTTGGCACGTACTCCACATTTTTTTTTAAATTTTACTGTTATTATTATTTTTCTGTTTTATTTTTATTGCTATTACTCTTTTTCGTGGCCTTTCTAAAATTTTTACTTTGAGATATTACACTAACTCATCCACAATCATATTTCCTAAAGCTCTGTATGTAGAGTCCAGGGAAGTACTGCCACTTTACCTATTTCTGTCGCCAAGCGGTAATGTGAGCATTATTGCGTTCCGGTTTTGAAGGGTAAGGGTGCTGGAGAAATTACAGGCACATGGGACTTGTCAACTCATGTCTCAGGGTGACGGGCGGAGTGGTGGTTTTCTTCAGATCTTTGTCAGCTCTGAATTGCACTGTAACTGCTTTGGACGCATGTCGCTTACTACCAGACTCACGAATTGTTCGTCCCGTCACTCGGTATTACAAAACAAAAAATCGCATGTAATAAAAGTTTTATTAATTTTTTCGGCGTACATTAAACTCACTGTAATCCTCAAAAATATATTTTAGATGCAGTCTTGCCGAGGATCAAATCCACTTGTTATAATAACTTATAAAATTTACTGCCTCCCGGGCCGGGAGGAATATTTGTATGGCCTACATTGAGCTTGGGTGTAATTTGTGGTTGTCTATGTGCGGGGCTATGAGTGTGTTCGATATTATTATTATTATTATATTTCTAGATTTATTTATTGAGGTTCATCAGCAATTTTTACATCGATACATGTACGTTTTACATTGGTAAGGATGTTTAGCTAGATGCACAACTATTTAAATATGAAACACAGTTTGCATTAAATTGAACAGAATACTCTTAATATTACAGTGTATTAGACAAAGAAAACAGAACAAACTGACTATAACGATGAAATATGACAATCAGAATAAAAAATATACATCCTACATGCAAAGGTTTAGTTTGTTATAAATTTTTTAAATTAATGCTAAGGATACTGCTAGTTTACTTGTTATGGATTGCCTTGCGGAGATCGGTTATCGAGTCCGAGGAAATATCTACTGTCGCAGTATACTCATTGTGTTGTCTGGATAGACGGCTGACCGGTGACTTGAGACCCAATTTAGTTCTCCTGTATGGTGGTGACAGAAGGGCAACTATCTTTTTACGGGGGCATCGATAAAGAAAGCTTAGTTTGAACATTAATGTCAGTTGTGGGCAGTCAATCCTGTTAGTAAATATCTTGTGAAGGAAGGCTAGGTCCAATAGATCTCTCGCTTTTCAAGTGAGATCATTTTGATACTTTTCAAACTCATTTTATAAGAGCGTATTTTTTGGCTGCACCGGCCACGAAAGTCAAGTTATTTACGAAATGTTTCTGTACCCTTTCTAGCCTAAGTGTGTGCATGTAACTAAATTATTAGGTATTATCACTAATATATCACGTGACCATGAAGCCTGTGACCGTTACGAAATATCAGGTCCTGTGGGTTCACTCCCGTTCTCTGTCCGACTTTCGTTCGAAACAATTACACTCAAATAAGTAATATTCGACAAAATTAAAAGACCCATGATGCGAATGAAGCTTCATACTTGACATCGTCTCTTGCTTTGGTCGAGTATTACTTATTTAACAGTAATTGTTTTCGACGTAACCGAATAGACCCGTTGAACACAGTAACAATCTTTTTGTGAAGGATTCGTCCAGAGAGGTACTGCCACCATATCTATTTCTGCCGCCAAGCAGTAATGTCAGCATTACTGTCTTCCAGTTTTGAAGGGTAAGGGTGCTGGTGATATTACAGGCACATGGGACTTTCAGCTTATGTATCAGTGGCAGTGCGCCTCAGATCTTTGCGATTTAAAGCTCTGAGTGGCACTGCAGCTGTTATGGACAGGCGTGTAGCTTACCATCAGATGCACGATTCGTGTTGTCGCTTGATATTATAAAAAAGACCCCTGTAATTAATATATTCATTTAAGTACTTGATATTTTTAAATCTATAATGAACGTCGCAGAAAGAATCCCTTCAAATCTCGTACTTATAGCATCATCCAATTGGCATGATGACGTAGACACCCTCAATATGTGATTCATGTTCAGCGCCTACGAGTTTAATTTCGTGTATTCCAATAATAAAAACCTTTTCTTAGCTCATCCACAATTTTCCTACAAGCCAAAGAAAATTAAAACTACGGCTTCTTTTCATTTTGACGCTGTACAGGAGTATAAAAGAGACGCAAGTTCTCTGACGACGTCATTCAAAAGTAGAAAGTGCGTCGGTTTATTCCTTTCTATTGTATATTTCTTCTGCTATTTCCGTATCAAAGTCAGTGTCTATAAAATAACGGTATAAAATAGTTTTTATTGAGGACTTACGACATGTTACTAAAGTATTGATTATAAATTTCAGTGAGCAAAGAATTAAGACATTATAATGTGTTCTTGCAAATTAATTTTGCCATCCTAAGTAAACTCCCGTATAAACATGTGTAATTAAAATGTAAAACGAAAGGATTTTTACGTTTTCTTTTTGCTTTTAGGTAAAGTAACCTTAAACTCACCGAAGATGTACAAAGTGTGCCTTCTGTTACTGCTGGTCGCTTGCGCGTGTCTGGTAGTGGACGCCCAGCTGACTTTCACCTCCAGTTGGGGAGGAAAACGAGCCGTCACCGCTTCCCTCAATTGCCGAAGCGAAGAAACCGTCTCCAACATTTACAAACTCATTCAAAGTGAAGCCGAACGACTCATACTCTGTCAGAAACCTTGAAAGCACTAATCTTATGATATGTCCATAACCAGTGACCCTTTTACTGATCATATTAATTCATCGCTATTTGTAAGAAGTTATTTTAATTGAAACGATGTAATATTTAAAAAATAAATATTATTTAATTATTAAACAGTTTTATTCGGATCCACTGTTGTCTATTTATATATGCTGATAAAAAATACAGCTGAAATTTGACGGAGTGATACGTGGTAGTTGATCGAGGAATCTCTTGTCAATTTAGTTTATTTGCAACCATAAAAAGTCGCTCACATTCTATGATAAGAATTACAGCTTTATTAAGAAGTTACTTTAATATAGAAAACAATTAGTTGCTTTCGGGGTGTATAAACCACAACGTTAATTTCACAAGCAAGAACACAAGGCGACGAAAAAATACATGAATTTTATATGTGCATTAAAAAAGTTAAGAGTAAACAGATTATAAACAAATATAATATATTTATAGCGGGCCTTGATTCGCTCAAGTTTTTTCAGAACTCTTTTTATTGTAATTTTTAGAAAAAAAAATATAAAACTGTCACGGAAGAACAATAATTTTGAATGGTTCTACTGGATTATTTGTAAAATACTAATAACCTCACATAACTGTATTAATACAAACATCTTAAATAACAACTCCAGTTTGATGAATTTATAAAAGTCATGGACCAGATATTTACTTTTCATACAAAAATAAAAAATTTTCGATACATGTATGATAATAAAATATGACGAATTTATAAAAGTCATGGGAACAGATAATATTCCATAATATTCTTAGTATAGGGAATTACTTCGTTTGGGAAAAGGAAATTTGTAAGGTTGTCTGGCACATCAATAAACATCATAACTATCATTGCAAAAAGCCATCAAAGCATGCCTACTAAATAAACCCACATAACCACGAAAAACTTAAGATGTGTAAGTAGTTTCAATGTCTCTAAATAACAATAAGGCAAGAAAATCAACTACTGTCAGAAGTAAAAGTATTACAGTAGGTATGTGGAAGCGTGTCCTAACTTACAAAGATAAATAAAAAGTAGATAGCAATTTTCCGCATCATCACTGATCTGCGAGCAATAAAATAGCCGTTCCCGAAATAGTCTACACTCCTAACGGGATGGGGCTAGTGTCAAGGGACACCAACGGTAGTGCAAAATTTTCTACAGATCGTGAGAATAAAATGTGTTCAACCCTACCAGTGTTTCTATTGCGAGTTTCTTCAGTTGTATGATGTATTTTAGTGGCAGTAGAGTTCGTCCTGGGGAAGTATTACCATCTTATTTCTTTCTGCCGCTAAGTAGTAATGTGAGTATTACTGCGTTCCGGTTTTGAAGAGTGCTGATGAAATTACAGGCACATGAGACTTGTCAACTTATATATCACGATGATAGACGCAGTGGCAGTGTCCTTCAGGTCTGCGATTTATCTGAGTGGTAATGCATCTGTATAGACAGGCGTGTCGTTTAACACCAAGCACACGACTTGTTCGTCCCGTCACTTGATATCATAAAAATGTACAAAAAAAAGAAAAATCTACAGGTCATCTGCCTCTTGACTCCTGCAGAATTTGTAGATATATAGTCGTATATGACGTATTACGTCAATATTATCACATATAAAAGGTGATGGTGCCAGTGACTGACGAGCACTAGTGTCCGACATTTTTTAAATTCATTTCGGACGTATTTCGACGTCCTTCGAGATCACAGACGTTGCAATACGTCCGAAACGCCGAGGTAAATAAAATACATTTTTATACATGGTTAAGTCCCGAATTTAAAATCAAATAATTATTAGAAATGAATTTCAAAAATATCGAACACTGGTGCTTGTCATTCACGTATTGCAACGTCCATGGTCTCGAAGGGACCACGTCATATTAGTCCCATCGAGAACATGGATGTCGCAATATCCGAAACGTCGAGGTAAATAAAATGTGTTTTTATACACGATAAAGTTCCGAATTTAAAATAAAAAAATGTGTAAAAATCGTGAAAGTTTAAATCATTTCTAATATTTTTATTCATTTATTTTACTTTAATTACTACGGACACACCAATTACATTAATTGAAGATACATTATTAACATAACAACTTAATAAACACAAGATTAAGTACTATTCAAGCATCGCTTTCTTAATAGCGTAGGCATCCTGATAATAACAGTGACCATCCATCCACAAACAAGTCGCATTCTGGGTTGGTGGCAAGGAGCGCGCACAGGAAGCGCGGTATGCGTGATTTATACCTCCAGCGAATTATATCCTAGGCAACCCAGTAGAAACGCAGTAGGATACATGTAGGGATAGCACCCATTGGCACGTTTGTATAAGTATCAAAGAAACGCTTTCTGTACTTTCTCTAACTAAATACTATATTTGTTTCCATGTGAGTTCCATACGCACATGGAGCTCTCCAATTTCCTGCGCACTAATTAATACTAATGCATTGAAAAGGAGTTTGATCACGGAGACACTTTCAAAATCCTTTGAGTTTCTAAGGTTAATCCCAAACGCCGAAAAGACTCCTTGGTAAGAGCTTCGATGTGGTCACGAAACGTTAACTTCTGATCGAAAATTACACCCAAAATTTTATGATGGTCAATTGATTATAATAAGATTTATTATAAAATTGTCTATCACAGTAACACGTTTTTTATTGGTAATATCAATTGCTGGGTATTCATTAATGGTGAGTGTCGATTGCCGATTAGTTAATTAGTGGATTTTGGTGTTCATTACCGGAGATTTAGAAAAATTCTTGTTTAGGGTTTTTTAGTAATAATTATAATAACTTTTTATGAAACATACTACAACATAATCTTTCTTGAAGATTATATCTGTCAAGTAAACTAATTACAATAGATGTATGTTTAAAAACACAACACTTATTTTAAATTTAAAGACACACTTCCCTTAAAATACCGATCATTGGTGCCATCACTCTATATAATACTTATATGCTCTCTTGCATTACGTATAGCCAAACGACAAAGGTAAAGCAGACAAGATATGTACATTTATCAATACAACTTCATACTCAAATTCAAATAATGAAAAAGAAACGAGAAATCGTCACATTGACTAATGAAAATAAATATTTGTACACATTTGTCATTTAGATAATTATATAAATAAAAACTTTGTTCACTTCCATGACAGCTTATTGAGTAAAATCCACTTTATGTAACACTATAATTTATCGAGTTTTTAGGTTTTCGCGATTCAACCGTGACCATGGGACCTGTAAAGGGCCCGAAACGTCGGTTTGTTTGAAAAAACAAATATACGCGATTTAAATCCGGAAAAACAGTTTAATTTCCTATTAACACTATAATTATTATTATATAGAACCACTTAAAAATAAGAAAAGGAACTGCAAAAGAAACTAATTCAATCTGGTATTCTACCAGAACCGTGTTTAAAGAGACGTTACTCGTCATGTCAGATAGTCCTCTGGCGTTATCATTTAATTTAAAAAAGATTATATTTATATTATTTTGTGAAAAAATTTATATGAACCAAAATGTGTGCATGTGTGTGTGTATGTGTGTGTGTGTGTGTGTTCGTGTGTGTGTTCGTGTGTGTGTGTGTGTGTGTGTGTGTGTGTGTGTGTGTGTGTGCGCGTGTGCGTGCGTGTGCGTGTGTGTGTGTGTGTGTGTGTGTGTGTGTGTGTGTGTGTGTGTGTG
>NW_020654878.1:7807130-7816329 GCF_003589595.1 Hyposmocoma kahamanoa
GTGTGTGTGTGTGTGTGTGTGTGTGTGTGTGTGTGTGTGTGTGTGTGTGTGTGTGTGTGTGTGTGTGTCAAAACAACCTACATAAGCAAAATGAGTCACTACCATGATTGTCATCCAACTGTATAACCTTCAGTGTGCAACACAATTACATCATTCCCGTTATTTAACATCCAGGGCAAAATTCTAC
The DNA here is from genome assembly GCF_003589595.1 of Hyposmocoma kahamanoa. Classification (NCBI taxonomy): domain Eukaryota; kingdom Metazoa; phylum Arthropoda; class Insecta; order Lepidoptera; family Cosmopterigidae; genus Hyposmocoma; species Hyposmocoma kahamanoa. Next base: position 7,807,318 of record NW_020654878.1, read on the forward strand.
AAAAGATTACATTCATATCTCTGTACGAAAACATATACATATATCTGTATCTCTTACAGAAATTCTGCTTCAGTGACGCTAACAACACAATTTTTATAGACATCGATGGTAGGCTAGCAAACGAAGCGTCAGTCAAAGTCTCGGTCGGCAGAAACCGATCCCTGCTCAAATTATATTGACAGGCCTAAAATAATTCCGCCCACTGTTGTGCCGTACAAGTTTTAGACAACTTCCCAAGTGGTTAACCAAATAATTTGAAAGTCATGTCTCTGGTGTTTTAAATACTTTACAATTCAAAATGGTTTACTTAGTTTGGATTCGTGATGCTGTGGTGGATAGATTTGTTTTCTTTGGGTAATTTTGTTTTTCCGGAAAATTTTGGTACATTACAACTCATAGGTGCTTCAGAAGCATTTGAAAAAGCCACTTTGCGTGCGCATAAAAATAACAGTTTAGTAACTGTACAGCTTGTAGTGAAAGAGTTCGGCTACGGAAACACTTACTACCTTACCTATTCTGCCGCTAAGCGGTAATGTGAGATTATAGGCCATGGGACTTGTCAACTTATATCCCAGATAACTTATGTCCCAGAGTGACGTGAGCGCAGTGACAATGCCCCTCAAATCTTAAAGTGATACTGCAGCTGCTTTGGACAGACGTGTCGCTTACTACCTTACGGGACACGACTTGTTCATCCCGTCACTTGTTATGATAAAAAATATTTTTAAATCTAAAATGCAGTGACAAACTTATACAATGTGCGCATTTTTATTAACAAATATTTCGCGGCAGCGATATGCCTCTTCATTTTTACTAATTAACAAACTCAGCTACATATAAATCTCAGAATATGAAGCGAGCACTCGAAAAACTCTCCAATAAAAAGGAAATTCTTTATTCGAAACATAAAAACTCGCAATAAACTTGGTCCGCGAAACTGAATAAAGGAAACAAATGAAATAATAATTATTATGCGCGGGGGATAAAGCGTATTTTTCCAGTATTGTGTAAGAACCAATGTTCGCGATTGTTACGAAAGTTATGAGGGTCGGAGATGAATAATGTAAAACTGGCACCAACCTCATGTTCACGTTTGGCAGTCAAGCAAAACGTCTCATATCGTTGTTCGGAACACTGAAAAAGTAGGCAACTTACATGAATAATAAACCGCCTACAATACACACTCGTAAGGAATTTGTATTATTCAAAAACACGTTCCTAAAAGCATCACTTATCACGTTGTTGTGGATAAAAAGAGTTACAACATTGTTGGTCAGAGCAGCAAAGGGCTTTTATAAAAAATAAAAAAAAAAGAAGCGAAGTGAATGTGACATAAAGAAAGGTAAATTTAGTAGCAGAAGGGCTCCTTACGAAAGAGTTCGTCAAAGGAGGTACTGCCACTTTAGATACCTATTTCTACCACCAAGCCACAATGTGAGCATTACTGCGTTACCTTTTTGAAGGGTGCTGGTGAAATTAGAGGCACATTGGACTTGTGGACTTATGTATCAGGGTGACGGGTGCAGTGACAGAGTGCATCAGATCTTTGCGATTTAAAGCTCTGGGTGGCACTGCGACTGTTATATACAGACGTGTCGCTTAATACCTGGCGCACGACTTGTTTGTCCTGTCACATGATATCATAAAAGAAAAAATTATAAAATAGCAATATTATACTGTAGAGAGACTCCTAGTAGAAGACATATTTAGATAGATGCCTTCGTGTTACTGTACCTTGTGTTACCAGAACAAACCTACATTGCATTTCTCTAATTCTTTATGCCACGTAGAAATTTCGATTAGAGTGCAAGGAGTGGAAAATTCCAACGTCTAGGTGTGTTTCATATGCAGCACGTAAGCGAGTAAACTCAGGTAATATAAATGTAAATTCACTAAAAGAAATGCAGATATGGTTTCAACACTTTCACAGGCTTAATTTTGTTAAGTTTATTTTTTGTCACAGTCGAGTTATGTTATTATATAACCCGACTGTGACAAAAATAGGTACAGTAGCTAAATTCATCTTTAGATGTAGGCGACAGTCGAATTGTAAGTAGGTATGTCATAATTAAGTAAGGAAGTCATATTAGTAGCAGTAGATCTCCTTGTGAAAGAGCTCATCCAGGGAAGTACTGCCACCTTCCCTGTTTCTGCCGCCTAGCTATACAAGCATTATTGCGTTCCGGTTTTGAAGGGTAGTAGTACTAGTGAAATTACAGGCACATGAGACTTGTCAACTTATGTGTCAGGGTGACGGACGCAGTGGCAGTACCCCTCAGATCCTTGCGATTTAAGCTGAGTGGCATTGCAACTGTAATGGATAGGCATGTCGCTTACCACCAGACGCACAACTTGTTCGTTCTGTTGACTTGACGACCTCCGTGGTGGAGTGGCTTGCACACCGGTTTTCACGGTGTTGCCATCTCTGAGGTCCCGGGTTCGATCTCCGGCCGGGTCATTGTAGAAAATCTAACTTTTCTATATTCTCTCGGCTCTGGGTGTTTACACGCCTGTCCTTAACAGGTGCAGTGCCACTCAGATCTTTAAGACCCATAGATCTGAGGGGCACTGCCACTGCGCCTGTCACCCTCAGACATAAGTTGATAAGTCCCATATGCCTGTAATTTCACCAGCACCCTTACCCTTCTAAACAAACAGTACTTACCTGCACGAACACTTTCTTATGGAGCTCTACTACTGCTAAACCGTCGTACCGTCGTTATTTCCGATTTCCTTAACACGAGTACTTAAGTTACTTACTTTGAGATCGGCAATGTATATGTGTATGTGATAATATTAATTTATTTGTTATTTATTTGTGACTTGGTACCATAAAAAAATCATGACCGAAATCAACTAGAAACCGTTTATGTAGGTATATGCCAAAAACGATACATTTACTACAAAATTAGTATGCTACGAACATATAATCGGCTAAGAACATATAGCGTTATATATCCTTGGACGTACTAAAGTTGTTAGTTTTTTATTACCAACAGATTAAGACATTATGTATAAAAAAAATAAACATTAATTATCACAGGACATATGTGTAAAGTTGGTACATAATTCCTTATCATAGAATCCCCAATGTGAATGTACTGAGAAACGAGTTTTCGAATTTTCGTCGTTCCGCAGTTTGTTTTTAATTAGGAGTTGAAATAAGCTTTTAATTTAACTTTTTCATACCAAGACCGTGAATTTTGAGTGAAGAGAAAAGTTTAAAACAACAAATAAATTAATGATAATTATGTAGTAATTTGGCCTACCCAGTTACACAAATTTACTGTAGGTTCGATATTAAAATTTTAACTAAAAGGAATTTGTAGAGGAATCGCTATTGCGATATATTCCAATAATAGGTTAAAATTATCGGGTGAAATTACTACTTCCACTATTTAAATGAAATATTTAAATTTGAAGGGAAATTTGAAAGTTGTGATAAAATTTAAAACGTCCAACATTACGCTGCATTTCAAAAATAGTGGCCTCAACCAAAATTATAATTTTTTTTATTTTTACACAAATACATTTAGAATTTGTGATAAAAACACCGAGCTTTATATTGTTTAAAATATTTACGTGAGAACATTAACCCGTATACAATTCGTCTGCTTTGCATTTTAAATATTCTGCAGTTGCATTTAAATCGTCTTCCTAATGATTTAGGTGCTAGGTCATTTCGTTATCGGCCACTTTTCTAGAAAGCCATCGATGTGTTAACGGAATGTACCAAGAACGAAGGCCAGCGACAATTCTTGATGATTATTAATATAATAATTAATATTAATATAAATTTAATAAATTGAGTCGCTCCAACATTGATATATTTTTGTGTGACGTAGTAAATCATCGTTAGTTGACTTTCATTAAATAATTATAAAAAAAAAAAACATTTTTCCTGTAAATCGTATCACTGTTAGAATAAAGTTAAGATAAGAAGTTAAGAGAAGATATATTCTACAGAAATAAAGATCTAAAATTAAATAAAGATAAAAAAAAAGAAAATTTATTAGTAATAATAACTAGAAAGAGCTAGTTAGTGTTATATATCAGTTGCCTGAATGTGTTAAGGCTTTATGTCAAAATAATAACGAATCTGTAGACTCCTATACGGCCATATAGGAATTAGAATTGCTTGATCTTTGAGAGAGCAACTATAACGTTAATTTGGCGACCTCAACAGGTAGTAATGACTAGCTTTGTCTATTCCGGGTAAGCCCAATGTCAATTTAAGGAATCGAACTTTTCTAAAAAGTTTTCAGTCTGAGTGTTTTGGGAATCCTGAGATATAAAAATAAAAATCATTCATTGCAACCAATTTATCAAATTAACCTTATTCCATTGTTATACTAAAAATAATCTACGATTTCTACAAAATATAACCTTGTAACGTTCACTAATTTACGTATTTCATAGCTTATTTTTATAAGCCTCACTTTGAATGAATAGCTTTTGTTTAAGTAAATACATTAAATTAAATTAAAATTAACACTAAATCAATATTTGTTTGTAAGAAATGAGCGGAGAAACTTTTTTTTTTCAAAATAGCCTTAATTTTTACAACGTGCAAAAGTTACTTCATTACGGTGCATTTGTTAGAGATGGGGTGTCTCGATAAAAAGTTTTCGATAATTTATTTAATGAAAAAATGTATAGTACGTATATTCATTCTGAAAGTTTTAATTTCAATCATAGGTAATTAATTGAATTATAGTTGAGTGTTTTGTGCCTTCAATATAATACAAAACAGTTCACACATCTATACGTCGTTCAGAATACGCGAGAAAAATAAAACTGTAAGAGAGAAACTTTGGTTAAAAATGAAATACACTGAAAGTCTATCGACTTTACCTCATCCCTATGACAAATGTCAAATGAACAGGGATCATCCTATTTTAAGTTTAGTATAGTGTAAAAATTATAGACAAAAATAATACAAAATAAACTAATGAAATAAATGCCGGATACACAACATGATATTCGCTAAAATCACCGAGCTCCCAGGATGTGAAGGTCGGTGAACCTCGCGTGCGGATCCAACCCATATCTGATCTGTCCGAGCTCTCTCAAACTCTGCGCAGGCAGGATACCAGCTTTCTTCGCATTAGTACATAAAAATCCTGTAAGCAAAAAAGCCCAAACAAGGCTCTAAATTAAATTCATAACTCTGATATTCTTGCAATTGGAGTGATTGTCTAACCTAGGGGTCGATTCAGAACCTTACGAGAACTCAATTATCGCCCGATTTCTTTTCATTTTTATTCATAACAACCGAATCGAACGTCAAACTGTCATATTCGAAACCGTACCGAAATGACGTCACACCCGTACTATTACTCGAACTTCTCAGCCGGGCTACAAAGTATTCAGAACACAGTTATCGAATGAAAGTTACCGAAAGTCCTTTTGTTTACAAAGCAAGAATGTAATGGAAATCTCCTATTATTTTCAAGTCTGGATTTTGTTGAATTTTATTAATTTATTTTAATGCAAGTTTAATGAATTCCTATGGTTTAGGACTTTAAAGTCTTAAAAATGTATATAAAAGACATTTCATTTTTCTTATAATCTATTTCAGTCGACTAATTTCGTAAACGTTATTGGATAACGATATCGTATCCGAATCCGAATCGAACCTTCAATTCGGAATGTTCTGATAGCTCGGAAAGCGCCCTTCGATTCGAGAACGATATCCAATTGGACGATTCGGTTAAAATATCGAAGAGTCTGCAGTGGGGTCCTGTATTATTATTACTTTGGTAACGTTGAGTTAGGTCTAGTAATGTAATTATTATTAGATATAACATTTTGGAGCGTGCAGGTTGTACAATTTGTTCAATTCCCGGCTAGGTTCAGTAATATTATTAGTTTCAGACATAACATAACCATTTTTATCATCATTTTCATTTCTTTTTTCTAAAACACCACAGAATTCAACAGGTTTTCAAAATAGTCGTTTGAATGACTAGATTCGACTGCAACGTAATTGTTCGCCGTCTGCGCGCTTTCTGCTCAATCATTATACACTCACGATGTAGTCGAAATGTAGCTTGTGTAACTACACCCTTGACCGTACTATGTCACTGTATCTTAGTTAATCGAAACTTTAAAATTTGTATACTTAAATAAAGAGAAGGGATGTGAATATTACCTAAATTATAATGCACATCTGACCTCGTCAACTTAATGACCAAATAAACTTTTTGAAGACGGTAGTTAGAAACATCGACATAACATTATGTAACTTTCGAAACCATTCAATTTAAAACGTACATTTCCAGAAATTACAAACCGAAGAAATACAACGGGAAGTAGGACGCACTTGTTCTCAAAACGTGACAAATTGTAGCTCGTGTTGCACATCACGTGCACAGAATGCTGCGCTTATAAACATGTTTTACCATTAGGTATATTGCACCTATTCTGATAAAAAAAATTGTTCTTTGTTGTCATTATTACATGTACGTTCTATGCCATGCTACGACTTTATGCATTTTAGTGGTCACTGCCAGTGCTTATGCAACTACAGTCATGAAGTATTAACTAATAATAGCAGCGTTCAGCTCCTGTTGAAAGAGTTTATCCAAGGAAGTACTGCCACCTTATTATTCTATTTCTGCCGCCTAGCAGTAACGTGAGTACTAGGTACTGCGTTGGCGTTTTGAAAGGTGCTGGTGAATGTACACACGGGCCTTGTCAACTGATGTCCCAGGTTGACGGGTGCAGTGACAGTGCTCCTCAGATCTTTGCGATTTAAAGCTCTGAGTAGCACTGCAACTGTTATTAGTAGACGTGTCGCTTACCACCAGGCGCACGACTTATTCGTCCCGTCGCTTGTTATCGTAAAAAATAATAATAACAATGTAGCCAGAGATGGGTATTTGATTAAGACCCAATCAATACGCCTGGGTTTTTACTCATTTTTGCCCAAAATCGTGAGTGAAAACGACGAATATGAATTTTAGTATAATTCCATACTTATTAGAAATTTCGATATAAAAAATCTTTTTTAGACGAAAAATAGGCAACTCCACACAGTACCCGCCTTGCAATCCTATAGACTCTCACTTACTACTAGGGATGCACATTGCGATTCGATTTTTATGAAAATCGATTCAAGTGTAAACGATTATGAGTTTTCGATACATCGATTCATATCAATGCGATTTTCAAGCAAATAGATTCAATAGAAAGGCAAAATACGTAAATTACAAATAAACATTTTGTAATAATATTTACATTTGAACTAAACTCGATTTACAGATATTTAGTAGAAAATAGTTTTTGCCTTCTGTTTAGGAAATTAATGGGTTTTAACCATAGATATAGAAAAAAAGGGGAGATATGTAATGACGCTATGTAAGATCGGGTGCCGATGTCGCCACTTTTTAGCTTGTTTGCAATTCAAACTTTACCCTCTATTATCTACAACCATAACTTAAAGATTTTGATTGGGTAGAGCTTAAAACGTGAAAACGATGTAAAACAATTTTAAAATTTAACAAAATTAAACTTAGAGTCACTAGAATAAGAGTTACATTACAATATTTCAGTATTTTTTTCATCCTGGTTCAGCTATTCACCCATAGGTGGCGTTTTAGTAAAAATACTACTATTATATAATAACTAACTATTACACGTTAGATGGCGCTGAAACTCATTTTTCGTTACACCAAGAATTCACGGAGCGGTTTTCACCGGCGTCTGCCGCGGGACCGCGGCATCTGTAGAATGTAATAGTTAAGTATGTAAAATTAGTAGCACATTTCACGGCGCGTTATACGCCTGTAGTGGTGACGGTTGTTCGCGGTTGTCGCGACAGGGTACTAGTAGAACCGCGCAGGACGCGATGACCTGCGCGCTTGGCGGCCGCTGTCGTCGCCCGCACATTTTGGCGGTCGGTTCAGCCGCAATGTGGTGCAGGCCGCGCGACTTGCAATTAACTCCCACTAACTTCGCGGCCCGTTATGCAATCGCAACGGTTTCGTGCCCGCAACCGCGGCAGCTAAGTGCCCACACAAATTTGCAGGGTCGTAAGTAATGAAATAAAACCGCTGTCTAGTAGCGCCGCAGGGCGCGGATGGAAACCGCTCCGTGAATTGTTAACCTTATTAACCTTAAACTGACGCTACTCAACGAGGGATGTGGTCCTACCTAATCGATAGTTGGACCATGTGGCTGTTTTTAATATTAAAAAAATATTCCATTTTTCATACTATATCTACAATGATATTGGTGTGTTATTAAATTAATATATTAATATAAATTATTATTATTTTCATAATGGCGGCCACTAGGCTTGGACTAGTGTGAGTTTTATAAGAGTAATATAAAAAATATGGCGACTGTCGCCAGTGTCAATTTTCCATTATATGTTACCACGGGTTGGTGAAGCTGCCACTGTCAAGAGTAAACTCGAACCATCAACGATTTAATAAATTAAATTATGTTTTTTTTTATGAAGGATTTATGTAATTTTCTATAATTGTTTCTAATTTATTTTGCATGCACAAGTAAAATAAAGCCGATTTTATTTTATTTATTTTTTAAATGTATTTGCTATGGAAATTGAAACAAAGTCAGAAATAGTAATAAGAAAACCAATCTTTCGATTTTCCTGCCGCTTCCAGCCTTCTTTTATTTTGAACTCATTGGAAAAACTTAAAAATTAAAAATACTCTACGTTTAATCCACGAGTATAATGGAATTTAAAACACATAAATTTTTCTTCAAGCAATAGCAACATCCAAATTGACATGAAATTGAAACGGTTGTCCGAAATATGAGTCGTATTAAAGTTACTCGAAATAAAATGTTTAGTAATAATAATAATAATAAAATAAAAGAAATAAATTTAACGTGGATGCTTTTCGCTTCGATATTTTAGGGACTTTAATTATAAATCATATTAAAAAATTCAATATATAAATATAATCACAGTAAGAAATTCAAATTCAAATTCCATAAACATCAGTCTTCGTAAATGAACATCACTATATTTGAGTCTAG
>NW_020654878.1:7816339-7831307 GCF_003589595.1 Hyposmocoma kahamanoa
AGTTGGTATCATAAAAAAACCTTAGACTTCCTTTGTTTATCATAAACGAACGTTATTTGAAATTCTCTTCTGACCACGTAAAATTGTCACATAAATATGGTTATGTATAACACATCATAACTTCCGGCCGTTAAAAGGATGGCAACGTGTATCCGAATCCAAAATAGCCTTTCGATATAAGCCCGTCATACATCGCCGGAACAGTGACATGTTCCTTTTTTAAAAGAGTTGTAGGTTATACAAAACATTTCAATATACACTGACATATTTCGTATATCCAAAATGTTTCCTTATCGTAAAAGTAATAAAAACACCAATGAAAAAAGATGCAATGGCTTTTTAAAATTAACTAATCACCGATGATAATAAGGACAAGTACAGGATTAATTTTTTGATGATGTAACTACTACAATTACTCAATGTTATTTTATTTATTTTATTTTATTTATTTATTTATTTATTTATATCAGGTAACAAAGACCCATGTATACATACCTTATAGACTAACATACATAACAATATAAAAACAAAATAGAATAATAAAAACTAATCTACACGATTTCCCTTATCGGCGACGTGTGGCGCAATCTGGTGTCAGGTAACCGGCCGCGGAATCGCCGATATATGACACCCTTCGGCCAAAATTCCTCTTTCATGAAGGTCGAAAGATGTTCGGTCGGTATTCTCACCACAAACGAATTAAAGTTTACGTTGCGGCGAGACTCCAACCGCTCGACCCTCAGGGTGTATTTGGTTTTATGCCTGATATACTCCACTATCTCCTCAGACTTCGTGGAGTAATGCAGCCGCGACAGGTACATCAACGTCGTCGGTACGGCCGGACGCAGCAGGAAGTTCGGTCCTGTCGGAGCTGTGCCACACTGGTTACGGCTGGTGGGCTTCCTCTTCACCACCTTTGTGAAGCCAATCTCGTCGCACTGGACCGTGTGCCTCTGTGGTTTTGCAACTTCAGAGACAGGCACACGGAAATTGGTTTTATCCTTAGCCGATTGCCGCCGCTCGAATTTCGAAGTGGCGGGTCGGCTAGTTGAAGCGGCTACAGCGGCGTATGCACGTGTCGGGGTTGACGTGCACACGCGTGATATTTCCACCGAGGCAGAGGGGCGGGCAGCGGGGCGCGGCGCATCATGCGCGGTGGCAGCAACGAATGGTGACGCATTATGTGCCGACTCGAAACTGCTGACCGAGGCATTCAGCGCTGCTCCGCGTCGTGTGTTTACATTAGAGGCTTCTGGTGACCTACATACCGAAACAGCATTGCTTAATAACGCAACTTGGGTACGCAGCTCACGTATGATGTTATCCGAAGTCTCTAATTTACACTGTACTTCGGCTAGGCTAGACTTCAGGGACGTAATGTCCTTCAGCAGCCTAGTAACATCGACGTGGTCGAATGTAGGCACGTCGTCCGGGTCAGTCTCCTTCAGCAGCGTGATTATATCTTGAAGACTCTTCACGCCTCCATCCCTCCGGCGAGATGGCATCTCTTCAGCTTTACCGAGACGCTGGAAAAGCAGCATCTTGCCACTGCAAATCTCATCTTCAATGAAATTTTTTTTTTTTTTTTGGATTTGCATATCTGCACTATGCTGACTTCATCCATGGTGTCGATAGCGTGTATAATGAACGCCAGGAGCTCATTGGCAATGAGTTGCTGGGAACTCATTGTCAATTACGCGCAGCGGCTTGTGCCGCTTGAAATGCGAGTTAGGTGTGTCATAGGAAGCATACATTTCAGACATAAGGTGACAAGTCTCAGTCAAAATTTTTCTTCACTTTACTCTTTGTTTTTTTTCTAGAAATTGGCGTTTAATAAATTTCTATTTATATTAACACCATCAATCAGCAGACCCATTATACACAAACTTATATGTGAGGCGCACTATAAGTTTCCGGAATGAATAAGAAAAAAATACTATAAATGAATTTATTGTTTCTCAAAATATTCTCCGTTACCCTTTTTCATACGAATGAACCAATTTTGAAAAAATGTATATCACTCCTCCGTGATAATCTCTGAAACATATTTTTCATACTCTTCGATAGCCTCTTCAGGTGATGAAAACCGTTGGCCGCGTAACTGGTTCTTAATTTTTGGAAATAAATAAAAGTCACAAGGTGCCAGGTCGGAACTGTACTGTAACTGTTTTGTACGTGGGATGGCACATAAGGTCAACGCCGTGTGAGAACTGGCATTATCGTGGTGCAAGATGATACAGCGTTTACGGTCATTTTTGTGTGTAAAACAATGGTTTTGGTTGCCAAACAAATGTGTTTGGCAAACAAATGGTCGTGTACCAATCACTATTCACGGTACAACGATTCTCCAAAACAACAGTGGCCACGTGTCCTGTTTTATTAAAAAAAGAAGCATTCATCCGCTTAGAGGCACTTTGCACGCGCGCAACTTTGGTTGGTTTCGGTTCATCTCGAAAGACCCGTACGCTCGATTGCTGCTTTGTTTTGGGATCGTCGCTATACATCCATGCTTCGTCACCTGCTACTATGTCCCACACCAAATTTAAGGTCCCTTCGTTGAGTCTGATAAGCATGGCATTGCACCAAGTGACGCGATCCGTTTTTTGATTCTCAGTCAAATTGTGTCGGGTCCACCGAGAGCACAGCTTTTTCACACCCAAATGTTTGTGTCGTATTTGACTCAAGCCTATGCCTAAAGATGCCGGAATCTCATGGTATGTCACATGCCTGTCTGTTTTGATCTTACGGCGCACAGCATCGATGTTTTTGTTGTTCACAGCAGTGGACGGGCAACCATCACGAAATTCGTCACTGAGATTCACACGACCGCGTTTGAATTCTACAAACAAGCTATAAATAGTCGTCTTGCATGGTGCTTCATCGCCAAAAGCAGTTTGAAGCCGAGCGAAGCTCTTCTGAGCTGTTAAATTACACTTAAAGTCGTAGAAAATCATACTACGAAAATTTTCACGAGTTAAATCCATGGTCATGTAGACAACCAATATCTAAAATGACGCCACAATGTAAAAACAAGTGACAGTCAGATGAAACAAACTGTATTTTACAGTCAAAGAGCTCCATTTTTAAATGTTGTAATTACTTTTTAAATATCGTTTATGTAAATGGCCAGCTCCGGAAACTTATAATGCGCTCTATGTATGTAAACACGTTACGTCTCAAAAGCACTGCATCAAAATCTAGTCGACACTACAAAAACAGCCGATATGTTAAACGTCGACAGTCAGCCAGAATACTAAACAGCTTGTCGATATACCCTCGTCAATATAACAGCTAAGGGGAGATTATGATGCTACTTGTACGCCACAACAAGGATTCGTCTTGTCCTTGTATTTCTCTATTCAGTAACGAAAAATATATGGGGCCTAAAATATTTGGCGAAATTTAAAAATTGTAGTGTTATAGCGGGGTGAGGTAGACACAGAAAACAACACAAAGCAGATATGAATATGCAATGCAGTTTATTATGAATACAACTTGTAGAGGCAGCGTTACGAAATATGCTCTACAGCGATAGGTACAGCCTTAGAATAATAACGCATAGAATGATAGTTTCATATCAAACAAACTGTCACAAGTGAGGCAAAAATCAAATTCATGTAGGCTAGTTTTAGTAGTAGGTTAATTTTCGGTTTTAGTGAATATTTATATAAAAATACAAGTTGAAACGCGTTACTTCCTTGTGGAATGTGATGTTAGTATCTATTATAGGTTTGTCTGACGTGTTTTTACACTCATTTACCGCACATTTCGTCATTTTTAGCTAAAATTCTGGAGCTGTTCGCGGTGCAAGTTGACCTTGAGCACTGACGGCCCGCCCGCTCGTGTGGGCCCTTTGGGAGCGCTTCAATTTGCCTCACTTAGCGTGTGCGGGCTAGGTTTCTATGCGTTATTATTCTAAGGGTACAGCTACGAAACTGTCCCACAAGTGGAAGCAGTGACGTAGAAACAAGTCCTAGGAGAGTTCCACAAGTGGAAGTTCACCCGGGAGCAAGTTGAAGTGATGCCACTGAAACCCTAAAATAGTCTACAATACAAAATGCTATGTTCAATAACAATACTTGCTGTGAACACTTGAAAGCGCGTTCTATTTCGATCCCAATGCTATTTAGTGGCAATGCGACGTAACTAAAAAAAATTGTTGTTATTGGGATGTGGTGTTACAAAATGAAAAAATATATGATTTATTTGATTATACTTATTAATTATTGCACAGGGGTCAATAGTATTATATGGCAGTAATTATTCGATATTTATAAACATAAACCAAGATGCATTAATATATATCAGACATAAGATAAATAATTGTATTCTAATATTAAAATTTATCATTTTCAACATCAATATACCATTTCGATGTCTTATTTTCTCAAACACGTATCTTACAAAGTGTGATTAGTTATGAGATAACAAAACTTTTTATTTATTTTAAATTTCTTATCGTGGGTGTTAATTTGAATGCATTACTTTAAGAATAAATAAAAGCCAGTGTGTAAATATGAAGGAAATGTGAAGTGAAATCAGTCAGCAAAATTTTTATATACAATATATTTTTTGCATTTCAGTTACTTTGTGCTTTAAGATTAGAGTTTGTGAAACTAAGACGACGATTTTTAACACTATTTCTAGTAGACGTGCAGATAATAATATAATAATAACGGAACACACTCATAGCCCCGCACTAGGGAAACCCTATGTCGTGGGTGCCATGGACACACACGTAGACAACCACAAATTACACCCAAACTCACGAGAGAAACAAATGTTATATACAAATATTTCTCCCGGCCCCGGTATGGAACCCGAGACCTCTGCATGGCAGTCCAGCATGGTAACCGTTCAGGCAGTTAGCCTACCTATATATACATAGAAGAACGGTGTCTCCTATAACAGACGGTATCAAGCCTAAAAGGAAACACCAGCCCCCTGAATTAAGCTTATGTGTAATTAACTTCTGCCTTACCTAGTTCAGCCGCCGAGCAGTAGTAATGTGAGCATTACTGCGTTCCGGTTTAGCAGGGTAATGGGACTTGTCAACTTATGTCTCAGGGTGACATGCGCAGTGGCAGTGGCCTTAAGATTATTGTGATATAAAGCTCTGAGTGGCACTGCAACTTTTATGGACTGCAGTCGCACGACATGTTCGTCCCGACTCTAGGTTTTATATAAAAAAAGAAAAAAATTACTGTTTATTTACCATTTTTAATAGCAAAGCAGTGTGCTATACTACTGTGGGATTACTTCTCACTGAAAAGCGTTTAAATCTTCGCTAGCGTTCAATTTGACAATAGGCACCCATAGAATCAAAATTCTCCTTAAGTCAAAAGGGGATCCTTATAATTATTCAATAGATTGCGTCGTACTATTAGTTGAACTAGTAGAGATGGTAAACTGACACTTTAACGCAATCAACCCTATGTTCAAATTTATAGTTCAGGAACATTAAATGAAGGAAATATTAATTTATTGGGGATACCGACAAAGTAACAAAGCTTATGAGATCATTTGAACATTGGGCAAGTACGGTACACGGAATTATTTTAAAGAACACCCAGCGACAAGAGTATCGATAAATTATACAGAATTATGTAACTTAAACTGTAATTAAAGAAAAGGCCTTCGACTTGCCAGTGTATTCATGAGACTATCTATCTATAATTACAATTGATAATAAATGTAGTATCCGCTTCTACAAGTAATAGCGTATTGGTATTTGACTCGCCTACGCACCACGACATGCCTCCGAGCTGACAATTGTTCACAGACTGACCCCCTCTACAACCGCATTACGTGACGTGTGCGCTCGAGACAAATCATAGACAATCCGCTTATATTACAATAAGTACAAATACTTCTTAAACCGGCAACTATCGACAACTTCACACAACTCTATACTAAGTGTACAATGACGATAATAACGCTAGGATTTCTGGACTTAGTATTGGGATTTTCGTTACAATATAAGCAATATACCTATGCTAAAGGTGACGAACGATGAAACCGCTAAATTATAGAGAATCCTAAAAGTAGCGTTTGGTATTTGAATTTCCAATTTAACTTTATTTCAATTTTCATAAGATAAATTTTATTCGACGATGTGGCGTCGTGGATTTTTTCTCCATTTTTTCTATAACCGTGTATTTTCTATAAAAGTCAGGTAGGGTAAGAGAAATGCCGTGAGAAGAAGGTTTTGAAGCCTCAACTCATAATCTAAAGAGTTTAGCACTCTAGTCTCTCTGTCGATAAAACAGGCAAACATATTAATTTAAATGATTTTAAAGAGTTGTCGCTACAATGTTCCAAATCCAAAAGACCGAAAAAACATATTGACAGTTGTGAAATCTTAAGAACACGAGGTGCACATCACGTTTATAAGAATCATGATGACTGTTGATCTTACCCCATTTTCTAGGGAAAGAGAAACGTTAGCACTTTGTACGTTTTCGGCAAATACATCGTAAATATTGAATTTAGCGTAATGTTTCTTAAAACATGTAAAGCTGATAAACAAAGGCAAATTTAATGTACTTAAAAATTCTTATAAGACTTTATCAGATCTTCCAATGACTCAAAACGTTTGACTCAAAATAAAATATGTTCCATCATCTGACATATTAAAATTGATTAAATTTTATTTTCATCTTGGCTATGTTGCGGAATTTGTTTAAAGAATGTCTAATAGTTATAAATCGTTTACGTACACGTCAATAAATAATGTAAAGTACATTACACATAAAATTTAATATCAGACCATAGCGTCATGAGAAAAATGGTTTGTAGCTTAACAAAATGGTGGACGGATAGCTTTACAATGTCGCTGATATTATGCTACAGTTTTCCATATTTAAAACGAAATAACATCATAACATAATAAATCAATTGATTTCACACATCCAATTATAGGTACCATGAATTTATGTTTTCGAGGATTGTTTAGACAGGAGACTGTGGTAGTCAGACACAAAAGTATAATTTGAAATTGATTACATTCGACTCATAGGTACAAGTTACAAAATTCTAGGATTCAAAAGTACCTTTAAAATTACATAATTATTTACTCTTATCTAATATTATGTTAATATTACTGTAAGGGATTGAACCCTAATTTATGAAGGAATGTCCTTTTTTTAGAAATTGCAACATGATTTTCAGGGTTCAATATTGACTTGTAAGTCTTACATGTTTAAATAAATATCCACAAAAGCTCGTTTCCAGCTTAGGCAGATCTTTTTCTTTGTTCTTCCTTTTTCTTTAGAGTCTTTTGTTTCTTTATTTGTTAATTGTACCTTCAAGCGGAATGAAAACAACCCCTTTGAAGCTAAATGTAATCAATTGTAATAGAAACCTCGTCATATTTTGGTGCTCTCATTTATTCTCAAATATCATTCACCAAATTTTATTGCTCTTGAAATTGTTTTTTTCTTACCTCCTGCTCTTTTTGCATTTACCGTAAAAACGGCAATTAACATTGTCATATACCTCTTACAAAGGATCAAAGGAACGGGAGATGAAGTTCCTTTTTTATGTAATGAGCTCAAAATTCAGGAACAAAGACGATGCCAGAGCAAGTTACTAGCAAAACTTAAAACACAATTTCAGAGGTCATTCCTGACTTTACTTTTCGCGAGGCGAAATAAAACGGAGGTGTTGGGTTACTTTGAGAATGTTCTCGAATATCGTCAAAGTTTTGGTTTGAAGTTTTAGAATGTTTGATCTTATGTAATCGAATTCGTTCGCCGTTATTATAAATTTTCGTTCGCCGTTATTAGGAGTTTCTTCTAAATACCCTATTTATGATATAAAATGTTGTAAAAATGGCGTTTGATATTTGAATTTCTAATTTAACTTTATTTTAATTTTCATAAAATAAATTTCTGTCGACTATGTGGCACCGTGCATATTTTCTCCCTTTTTCCTATAATCGTGTATAAGGGTTACGTGGGGTTAGAGAAACGCCGGGGGAGAAGGTCTTGAAGCCAAAACACGTAATCCAAAGAATTTAGCATTATATAGTCTGTCTGTCGATAAAACAGACAAACTAATTGGTTTAAATGATTTTAAACAGATGTCGCTATGATATTCCAAACATATTGAAAGTTGTGAAATCCTGATAACACAAGGTGTACATACTTTTAGAAGAAATACGATGACTGTTCTTCTTACCCCATTTTCTGGGGGAAGAGAAACTTTGGCACTTCGCACGTTTTGCAAGTTACGAGTATATATACATTCTTTTATTTATATTATGTTACAACTGCAGATAATAGAATATAATAAATAATGTATAAGTTTTATGAGTGTCACACTTTGCACTATCATTAAAGATCAATGTGCACCTGGATATTTGAAATGTAAGTTTCAATATTTATAAGGTGCATCCCATACTTGCAGTCTTCGCTCAAACAGCAATTTGACTCTTTCCATTCCTTTTCACGGTACTGATTTTATTTCTAACTCATTTACACTTCAGGCAATACGACTCTCTGCCACCCCATATTGAAAAAGCGCCGAAACCTATCAAGCAATTAGTCTGCAATTTCGTGTTGAGGTCTCATTATACTCGTATATGTATGTGTACATATATATGTTTATATTTAAATTAAGTGTCATAATTATTTATATTAATCTTACCTGTTTAACTGTCGTACACCCCTGTTCATTATTCTGTACCCAGCTCTCCGGTTGATTGGTAGAGAATGCCTAAAGGCATTAAATTCGCCGTTTGTTTGTGTAGTTCGTGTTTTGTTTGTTTTGTTTTTTTTTGCAATAAATTTAAATAAATAAAATAATGTACTACAATGAATATTTAGAACATATGTAACATTATAAATTTGACACTCAATTATAATTTAATTAGGCAAAAATCATAAGAAAAAGAAAAAATATTACAGCAAATATTGACGTTTTTTTGCTTAAACCGGTGTGCAGTGTTATTTTGAAAGTATTCTGAACATTACTGCGTTCTGGTTTCGAAGGATAAGGGTGCTGGTGAAATCACAGGCCCATGGGACTTGTCAACATGTCTCAGGATGTCGGCGCAGTGACAGTACCCCTCAGATCTTTGTGATTTAAAGATCTGAGTGACACTGTTAGGGACAGGCGTATCGCTCACCACCAGGTTCGTCACTTAGTATTATTAAAAACAGCACAATTTCCTTTATTCCCTTTTAATAAACACTTGCGTCTCTAAAGCATTGCATCAAATCATCAAATTTAGTCGACACTGCAAAAACAGCCGATATATCAAACGACGGCAGTCAGCCAGACAGTTATCATAGTTTATTAAGACAAGTATTGTAACTCCATAAGTGACAATACATCTTATTTCACTATGGCTAAACAGCCTTTTGATATATACTCCATACACCCACAACAATTTAAAAAAATCCCGACACAAGTCTGCGAACTCTAAAAAGCCAATCATTTATCTACCTACCACTCAATATAACATCGAGATCAATCCAATGACTATAAACTCAGTGAGTCCATCTCTAATAAAGGTTAGTTCATTTGTCCACCTATCAGCTCTATCATGACGCTAGTTTCTATCTATAAGCCAACGTCTCTTCCGAGAGAATCGAGATCTATTTAAAGAGCTCGAACACTATAGATCTACTTTAAGTAATTGGGTAGTTGAGTAGTCTATAGAATGACCTAGTTGCAGCATCTGATCAAAGTTAACATATTATAGTTGTGTCATCGGATTTGCATAGTACGTGGGGCGCACAATAAGTTTCCGGAATGAACAAGAAAAAAATACTATAAATGGTCAGAAATTAATTTATTATTTCTCAAAATATTTTCGTTTAGCGTTAATGCACTTTTTCATACGAATGAACCAATTTTGAAAACATTTATGCCGCTCCTCCGTGACAATCTCTGAAACATATTTTTCATACTCTTCGATAGCCTCTTCAGGTGATGAAATCGTTGACCGCGAAACTGGTTCTTGATTTTCGGTAATAAATAAAAGTCACAAGGTGCCAGGTCGGGACTGTGCGCGGGATGGCTCATAAGGTCAACGTTGTTCACCTTCAAAAATTCATTCGTCTGTCTGGCCGTGTGAAAACTGGCATTATCGTGATGCAATATGATACGGCGTTTACGGTTATTTTTATGAGTAAAACCATTTGTTTGTAGGAAGTTATTGACAAACTCCGGTTTGTCAATAACTTCCGGCAAACAAATGGTCGTGTACCAATCACTATTCACGGTACAACGATTCTTCAAAGCAACAGTGGCCACGTTCCTTTTCCACTGTTCCTTTGTTTTATTAAAAGTTTAAACAACGTTTCATTAAAAAAGAAGCAATCATCCGCTTAGAGGCACTTTGCACGCGCGCAACTTTGGTTGGTTTCGGCTCATCTCGACAGACCCATACGCTCGATTGTTGCTTTGTTTTGGGATCGTAACTATAAATCTATGTTTCGTCACCTATTACTATATCCCACACCAAATTTGACGCCCCTTCGTTGAATCTGATAAGCATGGCATTGCACCAAGTGACGCGATCCGTTTTTTGAGCCTCAGTGAAATTGTGTCGGATCCACCGAGAGAACATCTTTTTCACACCCAAATGTTTGTGTACTATTGATTGTATTTGACCCATGGCTATACCTAAAGATGCCTGAATCTCATGGTATGTCACATGCCTGTCTGTTTTGATCATAAGGCGCACAGCATCGATGTTTTTGTTGTTCACAGCAGTGGACGGGCGACCATCACGAAATTCGTCACTGAGATTCACACGACCGCGTTACTAAATAATCGTCTTGCATAGTGTTTCATCGCCAAAAGCAGTGTGAAGCCGAGCAAAGCTCCGCTGAGCTGTTAAATTACACTTAAAGTCATAGAAAATCATATTACGAAAACTTTCACCTTAAATCCATGTTGATGTAGACAACCAATTTCTAAAATGACATCACAATGTAAAAACAAGTGACATTCAAATGAAACAAACTGTATTCTACAGCCAAAGAGTTTTATTTTCAAACGTTGTAATTACTTTTTAAATATTGTTTATGAAAGTGGCCAGTTATGGAAACTTATTGTGCGCCCTACGTATACCACATTTGAAACCGATTGGTTAAGTGGAAAAAAAAAACTAACATTCATTCTATAGCTGTGGTCCCTTCACTAAATGGAGCTGACGGTCTTTGAACAGCTTAGCACTTGCGCATCAATTTTTTGCACACACATAGCCTCGCACTAGGGAGACCCTGTATTGCAGGTGCCATGGACACAAACATAGACAAACACAAATAAATCCAAATTCACGAGATAAATAAATGTAAGTCGTACAAATATTTCTCCTGGCCCGGGAATCGAACCCGGGACCTCTGCGTGCCAGTCCAGCATGGTAACCATTCGGCCACAGAGGCAGTAACATAGCTAACCATCTCGGTTAAATTAACTCCAAAAAAAAAACACTTTTAGATTAGTTCATCCATTTGGGAGCTTTTCATATGGTACCAAGGGACGGGCGGAACATGTCGTGAGCGACACTCCCGTCCTTAGCAGTTTCAATGCCAGTCAGATGACTTCATTCGGACACTAAAAATATTAATCCTTCAAAACTATTGTGACCTTGACAGCTAGTCGCTATCGGATCTATGATGTATCGAAATAGCTTCGATTAGAGTACTTCATTCCGATAATGTCGAAACCAAAAATGATTATTTGTCTGGATTTTATTGTTTATTATGACATCAGGGTCGCGGGAGAAAAACTCAGAGCTCTAAATCATAAAGATCGAAGGACACTGACACTGCGCCCATCACTATGAGACATAAATTTACAAGTCCCCTGTGCCTGTAATTTTACCACCACCCATATTTTTCAAAACCGGAATGCAGTAATACTCACATTAGTGCTTGGCGGCAGAAAAAGTACTTTCCTGGACGAACTTTTTCACTAGCTCTAGCGCTATTTAATTGATACGATGCCACAGACCAACATTCAAACAGACACACAGATCCACAGACAAAATACATGAAAGTTATTGCTCCCCTATTTTTGCGTTTTTTCGAATTCGTCATTTTGAATAAACACTTTTTGATTTTTTTTCTTTTTTTAATAAAAGAAGAATCAATACGTTAAGAAGCACAAAGTTCACGCGGTAATGAGTGGTACTAACACTGCTAATGAAGTGTCCCGTGACAAAGCAACATCTAAACAAGCTTTGTGCATTCACTGGTGACATATATGTAAACTGAAGATAGGCAACAACCGCTTTATAGGATATTGCAACGCGTTATATACTCCTAGTATATTGTAAGATGTCATGCAAAAGCACCTGAAACTATCTAAAATATTAGCATAAAAACATACAAAATGTCCACTCTTTGTACTTGCCCATATAATACGTTACTGTTAACTGTGACGATTTTTAAACAAATATCAGTAGTATATTTAGCAGCAGTAAAGCTCTGCGTGAAAGAGTTCGTCCATGGAAGTACTGCCACCTTACCTATTTCTACCGGTAAGTAAAAATGTGAGCATTACTGAAGTTCGGTTTTAAAGAGTTAAAGGTGCTGGTGAAATTGCAGGCACATGGGACTTGTCAACTTATGTCTCTGGGTGACGAGTGCAGATGAGATATAAAATTCCGAGTGGCACTACAACTGTCGTGGATAGGCATGTCGCTTGTTGACTTATTCATCCGGTTGCTTGATATTATAAAAAGAAACTAATTTGTTCATTTATTCATATTATCAAACTTACGCTAACAGTAACAAACACTAAGGCATAGTCAATATAGGGTTGAGTAAATCACCGCCCAAAAGCAAGCTGCCTGATTTCGATCACAGAGCTTCGGGCGGTGACCTCTCCGCCGCCGGGCGGTGGTCTCCAAGTAGTAACCAGCCGATGTCAGAAATTTTGATTCAGAGTTACTGAATACTTCAGTATCAATAATACCATTTAAAAATTCTATCAAGGCTAGAGCCTCGTAGAACGATGTCCGTCTTAGTGCCTCTGTGCGGGTTAGATGTACAGTGAACAGAGTGTCGACGCTGGCGTAGAACGTAACGTGGTAGCGGGGGGGTAAAAAAAGTGATTTTGTAGTATTTTTTTTAATCATCCCTTCTATTTAGTACTATCCTCGACTAAAATTAAAACACAAACAAACTCTACTAAAAAGCTCTTTCGGCCTGCAAGCTTAAGAACGCTATATTAAACCAGTACAACCAAAACAGAGTAACACAGTAAGCACAAAGTGCAAGCGATTGCAACGAGCGACGTTAATACCATTAATGAGCAACTCTAAGAGACTAAGATGTTTGAGAAAACCATGTTTAAATTGGTTTCTGGGTCAAAAGCTGAAAAAATAACCCGGATATACGGTAACGAGTTTATTTTCAGTATTCATTGGTAACCATTAAAATATAGGTTTTTGAATAATAATAATCTTTATTGCCTCTTTACAAGGTTTTTACAACACTAATTCTATAACTAGCTGACTTTTGAACTTTTAACTCTAAAAGTCTTCATAGGAGACTGGGGTCCATACTAGAAATTAACTTGTGTGACGGATCTCCAGACTCCAAACTCCGAATACAGCAGCTCATTACCAGTAATAAGTACAGTTCGATGGCTTTCTAGAATTACGGTGTCTCAAAATCACACGATTAATCAGAAATATTGTTCTGTATCTGCAGATTATCTAAAATGTAATGTCGACGAATCATATACAGGCCCATGTTATTACGTGATTATTTTGAGCAATAAAAAGGTCGGTGCCTTTTTATAATTAAATTTAGCTCATACTGATTGCAGCTCTGATAAGACAAAAAAATTACTATTTTGGTAAGTATAGGCCACTATTTATCGAAAGCAGTGACTTATTTCATGTATTGAAGACAGTGTTGACACATTATGTTACCATAAGATACTAACTTTAACAAAAGGAAACCTCTTAGTTGCCTGCAGGCGAATATTATAGTTTTTTTTTATTTATTTTTTTATTCGTTGCTTCAACATACAACCTTATTAATAGAATGTGCGCCCTATATATTTACCTAATTACATTATGATACCCAAAAGTTACGAGAACAGTTTTCAAACATCAACAATATTAAGTTATATGCGTACTTAATCCATCAAACAACGTTTGACTTTATGTTCTATATTTGGTTGAGATAGATTTCCTCGTGCCCCAAACATCGAGTTAAATTAATTTAATATGTTTTTTGGAATGAAGCTCCTATATGAAACTTGAATTTCTGAATCTGAGGCTCATGTCGCATTAACTTATGCCTTGACTTCGCATGTGATTCAAAAGATTTTTTTTATAATAATAGGTGACGGTGCGAACAAGTCGTGCGCCTGGTGGTAAACGACACGCCTGTCCATAATAGTTGCAGTGCCACTCAAAGTTTTAGCACTGCGTCTGTCACCCTGAGAGTTATGAGTGAGTGAGCATTAAGTGTGGATATGACCTCCTATACCATGGCAGAGCTATAATTATTTAATTAAAGAGGTCTAGAGCGCAACTTAACTCATGGATATATTATTACATTGTAGGTATGTACAAATTACAAATTTATTATATTGTTCTTTTCCCCCATAACAATACATTTTACAGGGTACTTAAACTAAGGAACATCGTACAGTTAAATTGTGAGGTGGAAGACTGGTGCCTAAACTAGACTGGACCTGTACATAGGTCACCAGATATCCACGACCGGATCTCAGTGATACAACATTATAATGTTATAGAAAATAATAAGACGTTAAGGGTAAATTGACATGATATAGATAAAAATACAGTAATTTTAATTATTGTCTTGAAAGAAAGGTAGGATGCGAATTTAGTTTGACTTTAGTTTGAAAAGTTAGTAAGTTTGATAGGTAGTGTTTATGTGTGCATGTAATGGGTTGCGGAGCGTGCGGTGCGTGAGTGCGTGCGTGTGTGTGTGTGTGTGTGTGTGTGTGTGTGTGTGTGTGTGTG